>NC_083629.1:26221477-26251477 GCF_963584025.1 Labrus mixtus | reverse complement strand
GCATGTGTCCCTCATTTTGTCGTTTTATTTTAAATACAAATGTACAAAAGTGCTTACATGGTGCAAATCAGGAAGTAAAAGAGTCTAAAAGAGAGATGAAGAGAGGAAGCAGCAGAGCGAGCAAGGAAAGGAAGAAGCAGTAACAGAAACATCAAACATACCCTAACAGGAAGTTAATAAATATGAATCAGCTGCTCGTCTCTGTTTTTATGGCACTTTGAATCAAACTCGTCCACAGAAGAAGTAACAACGTTTAATGGAGCTGCTTTCTTCACTCGTCAGTGAGTCGTAAGGCCTCCCATTGGTCTGCTCCCCTTTGACCTTTGAACCCTGGGATCAGTAACTAAAATCAGACCTCCATAACACACTCAGTAACTGTTCTCATGACCCGCTAAGATGTAGAGGTTACTCAGGGCCGTCGGGTTGTCTGTAGGTCGACTCTCCAAAACCACCACCCTGCAGAGGAAACAAGGACACGAGTCAGAGCGTTACACAGAAACAAGACGAGAACACGAGTCAGGGAGAGGACACGAGTCAGAGCGTTACACAGAAACAAGACGAGAACACGAGTCAGGGAGAGGACACGAGTCAGAGCGTTACACAGAAACAAGACGAGAACACGAGTCAGGGAGAGGACATGAGTCAGAGCGTTACACAGAAACAAGACGAGAACACGAATCAGGGAGAGGACACGAGTCAGAGCGTTACACAGAAACAAGACGAGGACACAAGTCAGGGAGAGGACACGAGTCAGAGAGAGGACACGAGTTAGGGAGAGGACACGAGTCAGAGCGTTATACAGAAACAAGACGAGTCAGGGAGGGGACACGAGTCAGAGAGAGGACACGAGTTAGGGAGAGGACACGAGTCAGAGCGTTACACAGAAACAAGACGAGAACATGAGTCAGGGAGAGGACACGAGTCAGGGAGAGGACACGAGTCAGAGCGTTACACAGAAACAAGACGAGAACACGAGTCAGGGAGAGGACACGAGTCAGAGCGAGGACACGAGTCAGAGCGTTACACAGAAACAAGACGAGGACACGAGTCAGGGAGAGGACACGAGTCAGAGCGTTACACAGAAACAAGACGAGAACACGAGTCAGGGAGAGGACACGAGTCAGAGCGTTACACAGAAACAAGACGAGAACACAAGTCAGGGAGAGGACACGAGTCAGAGAGAGGACACGAGTTAGGGAGAGGACACGAGTCAGAGCGTTATACAGAAACAAGACGAGTCAGGGAGGGGACACGAGTCAGAGAGAGGACACGAGTTAGGGAGAGGACACGAGTCAGATAACGGTCTTATTCCGTCCTGTACGAAAGGACATCAACGGACATCTTTCCCCTCGACGGAGAACCAACGAAGCCGCTCTTGCCGTAAGAGACCCTCGCCGCCATCAGACGCCTCTACACCAGGACGGACAGAAGATCTGTTTTATCGCCGGACTCCTTTTTCCTTCACAGATCGCAGGCAAAGCGATTCACAAGTGAGGCTTAATTAGGTCTGGGCAGAATTAGCTTTAGAGAGTGTTTTTTAACAATTGATTGATTGAAGCAGAAACTGTAATTTTTATCTTTGTTGGACCGTCGCGTCCTGAGTTTTACCTGTTTAAAACTCTTGTCGTTCCCATTTCGGACCGCTGCGTCCTATATGTGTTTAGTGTAACAGCGTTATAACCGGGTATTACTCTTCTGATCAGAAAGGCCAGTGTAAGTCGTATTAACTTGAATTCGGCCATTGGTTTGTTTCTGTGAATGAAGGGAATTACTCCGAGTTGTGGTGCGGGATTCGGACTGTGATCCGGCCTCTTCAGGCACGCATTTCTCTCCTCCTCTACGCTCCTTTTTTTCCTCTTTTCTTCCCCCATTACGCACATAGGCTACACACCCACACACATAGAGATCTATACACTCGCGGCCATCCAGACGCCTCAGAGACACAGATCGTGTAGGGCCGAACTCGGTCTCTTTTAGACATTAAGGCCACATTAGGTCTTTGTTAGGTGTGTGCCATCGTAAGGGCGACCACGTGGGACGAAGCAATCTCCCCCTTTTCTTCTTCCCCCCCTCTCTCTCTCTCTCTTTCTCACACACACACACACACACACACACACACCTCATTCACAAGGTGTGCTTGATAATGTTTGTTTGCTTAGATTAGTTTATAATAGTTATTTGTTTGATTAAGTTCATTGATTTTGGATTGATGTTGCTTTGTTTAAATAAATTCTGTTATAATTTAAGAGAGCAGTTGTTTGTGATTACTGGTGTATTTGCATTGTGATATAAGATGGGTGCGAGGGCTTTGTGTACGGATTTCACGCCTTCAATTTATTAAATATAGTTATTAATTATTAATAATATTAGTAATTAAATAACTAATCTGAGACTGATTTGAGTGATATTTTGGTTATATTTCCCTGAGTACAGGGTGGTGCCCCAAAACGAGATTAAACATAGTTTGATGATATTTTATTTATATTATTAATAATTAGAAATAATTATTAAAGAATATAACCAAAGTTGACTTGATACAACCCCAACAATGGTGCCCCGTGTGAGGCCTTCAATAAACCAGCTTTATTGCCCTGTAAGTGCACAGTAATCCGAACTTAAATCCTAAAAGGGATCTTTCTGAAGAAAATTATATTTTCTTTAAATTTTTGTTGTTTAAGCAAAGCAGACATCAAGCTGTGGCTTAGTTGTGTTGTTGGTTAACGGTTAATGCAATAACTGTTGTCCCCTTTGTGTCCATACAACAACTGGACACAAGGATGCAGCCAGTGTGACTTTCTCAATGAACTTGATTTGTTGCATTAATCCAGATTTTGATCCTGAAGTATTCTACTAAAGGATTGTGGTGCTCCTTGTTGTTTGAGAGCCATTTGGCCAGATGACAGTGTAACCTCATCATTGTCGCATAGCCAGCTGTCTGAGAGGTGTGAGTTCCTCCCTTCCTTTGAGGACTTGAGGTGTGAATCCCCTCTCTTATCTTCCAGGATAGACTGCAGTGATCAATTGGGAAACCTAGATAGGATTTGCTCTGGTGTTGATCTAGCTTTGTTTAGCTTAGCGTTTTTTTTTTTTTAACAGTAATCCACTGTGGTCCCATTTTATCACGAAAAATGTGTACCAAAACCCTAGGTGAGCCAGGAGCTGAGACTCCTTTTGGATCAGACGACGGAGCACTGCAAGAAACTGCTGCCGGTCTGATGAACCTCTCCTCAGAGGAGAGTGCCAACCTATATAGCTATTCAATTAGCATTAGTGATAAGAAATTAGAGGAGCTAGTTGATCTTGTCAACCACAGAGCCAGGATCACCCCTAATAAAGACAGAATGTATGCAGAAGACATACATCAACCATGGGCCAAGGCTCGCTGTGGATCAGACGATCCACCCCTTCAAGACGTAGTTGCTAATCTTATCCACCTCCCTATAGAGCAGCTCGACAGTCTGAACTCCTACACCCTCAGCACATGTGAAGAGAAACTAAAGGGCTTGGTTGAATATGCAAATCAACCAACTGGGAAGCCAACACGCACAACTTCAGATGTTCTAGGCAAAATTCTCCTCCTTTATCAGCGCAAATCAAATGTGCAGAATGAGATACACCGGGCACAGCTAGCCCGGGTACAAGAAGAAGGACAGATCCTGCGGGACGACTTCGAAAGATTGCAGGATAAACTAAAGACCTTGCAGGAAAATTGCATGGCCCTGCAGGAGGAGAATAAAACACTGCATGAAAGCAGCAAACTGGCCGAACAGAAGAAACGAAGTGACACGGTACCCAGATTTCAGGATAGGCAGATAAGTACTGCAGCCCCCATGTCAGCTGAGGAAACCTCAGACGAAGGATGGGAGACTGAACCAAGCCCATGGAGGAGGGAGACAGACATGTTGAAGGATCTGGAGGAGAGGGGAAGATACCGCCGGGTCGACCCAGGCACAAAAGCGCACATGTTCTCAGACTACCCGGTAAAGAGCTGGGTGAGTAAAGATGAAGGGCGCCACGCCTCCCCAGACCATGAAGCACCGTCATGGGGAAATGCCCCATGGCCCCCGCGTTCTGCAATACGCTTTGAGCCAAGAGAACCCTCACCCCGCAGGAAGAGGGACTTCACGCCCCCTAGAGACAGGGAGGAGGCACAGGTCCAATCGGGCACCGAATATTACCTGTCCCATGATAGACGGCCACGTCTGAGCTGAACACAAACCCCGCCACGGTTGCAACCGTACTACCGTGACAACCACAGGGCTTACGATTCGTCAGACGACTCGGACGGCCCTCGCCAGCCTTCGGGTCAGGGTCTGCGAACCAGGCAGATAGAACCTCAGGCCAAAGATCTGAAGCGTTTTGACCCAGATAGCCCAGATTCAAGTATTAACGACTACCTTAGAGAAGTTGACCATTGTCTCCTTGACCTGCCTCATGCGTCCTCACAGGAAAAACTGAAACGGATCTGGAAGATTACGGCTAGGAGTGTCCGTGCTTTCATGGGGACACTCCCACCAAAGGTCCGATCCTTGCAGAAAGGAAACAAATCTGTTAGTCAGCACTTACAAACTGCCAAGCAGAAAGTGTTGGACATGTTTGAATTAATTCAGGGAGTACAGGTAAGCATGGAGCAAGACATATCGTCAGGATATGACTCCGATCCTGGACCAAGCCCCTCAAGAGATCAAACAACCCTGCTGAAAAAGCTCAGTAAAGAACCGAGCAGCCAGGACAACCCAAGGACTGAGGAAATAAGTATATTTTTCCCTGATTTTGACTGTGGAGCCCCGCTCCTTGGGGAAACACCCCAGTTCCCTGACAGCTGTGACACCCTTTCACACCTTCACAGGTTGGAATGACCACATAGGAAGGGGGGTGACTTCTCAGCCCCCAGAGGCAGAGATAACACCCGGCCCCCTCCTGCTACCTGTAGGTTCCCATCGCAGGATTCACAGCTGAGGAATATCCAAACCTCAGATGACTCGGACGGCTCCCTTTTACCCAGAGATCAAAGAATGCGCATAAGGCTCATTGAATCTATGGCACAGGATGTAGAGCGGTTTGACCCAGATAACTCAGACCGCTGCATCGATGATTACCTCGGAGCGATTAACCTGTGTCTCAGTGATGTACCTGATGCATCCACAAGAGAAAAACTCAGGCTGATCTGGAAGACAACTTCCAAGAGTGTCCGTAACTTCACGACTACCCTTCAGCCTGAGATCAGATACCAGTACTCTGCGCTCTGCAATGCTTTGCGCCAGGAATACTCCACCTACATTGACCCTGCATCTGCCCTTCTTAGTGCTTTCAGTGTCCTGCACCAGAAGCACGAGGCCCCCAAAGATTATTACTGGCGCCTAAGATCTGCATATTTCCAGGGACGTGAGGCTCCAGGTTTGGAAGAGAACCAAACTTTCAAGTCCATCTTCATGCACAATCTGCATGGCTGCGTGCGGTCAGATGTCACCCTGCATAGTCGTACACATCAGCTTAGTATGGAAGAGATCAAGAAATTCGCACAGGTGGTTTGGCAGACACGCTTATGTCACGTGACACGTGAGGGCAACAAGAGACCACATCACTGGCAGAATAGAGAACAGAGCCAGGGGGGTGAACGTGGGACTCAACCACAGAGTAGGTTCCAGCCTGGAGAACTGAGAACTACCAGATCCAAACGGAACTCTCGGGATGGCCGTAGCCTGAGACAGAAGGGTAGGTATAACCGGAGTTCTTACGAGCTCCCTAAGGAACCAAGTTCTGCGAGGGAGTTGGAGCGCATGAAAGAGGTGGTAGGTCAGGGGGCCTCCCTCGCTTACAGAGAACCCGATTCTGACTCCACATAGGAGTGGGGGTATAGCCTCCATTCTGGAAACACAACAATGTCACTCTACCGACATGAATGTTTCCTAGTCCCTGTTTTGTGTTTTGACGTTGGTAGGGAGACACATAATGTACATGTACATTTACACACCTACATGCCACAAACACCTTCCCACAGGCTTACTCCTGCCCAGGCTAGGAGTTAGCCCACATATCTACACCTGATACTCTTCTCTTTCTCTCCTCCTCTTGTCTGTTTGTTTCATTTGTTTTGTTAAAGAATGCACCTTGAGTAGCAAAGCTTTGCTAATGCCTGGTTATGTTGTATGCCTAGCTTTAGACATAATTAGACAGTCTGCCCAGACTTTGCCTCAGTGTCTGCCCAGACCGAATGCCTCTCAAAATGTATGGACTGTTGCTCACTAACTATTTGAACGTTTGTCTCCTAACACATGGACTGTTGGCCCTATTTGCCCTAAAGACTGTGACCGGCAATCCCATTCTTCAGGACAAAGGGGGGATGTTGGGCCACGCAGGCTTAGGACAGTCAAACCATGGACTTGGGCCTTTAAGATCACCAAGAGGCCCAAAAAGGACTCTTTATCCCAGAATTCCCTGCGGTACTTCACACCTACGTGTGACGTAAAGGGGGGACCGGAACCTGAGGGAGACCCCACAGGAAGGCGGCCAGGTGATAAAACTCTGAGACTCCCCTTGTTCTCTCTCTTACCACGCACTGACTTGAAGTGCTCGGAGACCAAAGCTCACCTCCTGTTTCCTGCAACAATCTTCCTTTGTTTTAAGTTTTGGCGTGCAGGTAATCCGCGGCCGGCAGTGTGCTAAATTCCGAGCTCGGATTGTCCAGTGAACGCATCTCAGTTTCTCGGAGAGCGTTAGGCTATAACAGATTATCAGAAAGATAACGGTCTTATTCTGTCCTGCAACGAAAGGACATCAACGGACATCTTTCCCCTCGACGGAGAACCAACGAAGCCGCTCTTGCCGTAAGGGACCCTCGCCGCCATCAGACGCCTCTACACCAGGACAGACAGAAGATCTGTTTTATCGCCGGACTCCTTTTTCCTTCACCAATCGCAGGCAAAGCGATTCACAAGTGAGGCTTAATTAGGTCTGGGCAGAATTAGCTTTAGAGAGTGTTTTTTAACAATTGATTGATTGAAGCAGAAACTGTAATTTTTATCTTTGTTGGACCGTCGCGTCCTGAGTTTTACCGACTTAAAACTCTTGTTGTTCCCATTTCGGACCGCTGCGTCCTATATGTGTCTAGCGTAACAGCGTTATAACCGGGTATTACTCTTCTGATCAGAAAGGCCAGTGTAAGTCGTATTAACTTGAATTCGGCCATTGGTTTGTTTCTGTGAATGAAGGGAATTACTCCGAGTTGTGGTGCGGGATTCGGACTGTGATCCGGCCTCTTCAGGCACGCATTTCTCTCCTCCTCTACGCTCCTTTTTTATCCTCTTTTCTTCCCCCATTACGCACATAGGCTACACACCCACACACATAGAGATCTATACACTCGCGGCCATCCAGACGCCTCAGAGACACAGATCGTGTAGGGCCGAACTCGGTCTCTTTTAGACATTAAGGCCACATTAGGTCTTTGTTAGGTGTGCCATCGTAAGGGCGACCACGTGGGACGAAGCAGTCTCCCCCTTTTCTTCTTCCCCCCCTCTCTCTCTTTCACACACACACACACACACACACACACACACACACACACACACACACACACACACACACACACACACACACACACACACACACACACACACACACACACACACACACACACACACACACACACGGTGTGCTTGATAATGTTTGTTGCTTAGATTAGTTTATAATAGTTATTTGTTTGATTAAGTTCATTGATTTTGGATTGATGTTGCTTTGTTTAAATAAATTCTGTTATAATTTAAGAGAGCAGTTGTTTGTGATTACTGGTGTATTTGCATTGTGATATAAGCTGGGTGCGAGGGCTTTGTGTACGGATTTCACGCCTTCAATTTATTAAATATAGTTATTAATTATTAATAATATTAGTAATTAAATAACTAATCTGAGACTGATTTGAGTGATATTTTGGTTATATTTCCCTGAGTACAGGGTGGTGCCCCAAAACGAGATTAAACATAGTTTGATGATATTTTATTTATATTATTAATAATTAGAAATAATTATTAAAGAATATAACCAAAGTTGACTTGATACAACCCCAACAGAGCGTTACACAGAAACAAGACGAGGACACGAGTCAGGGAGAGGACACGAGTCAGAGCGTTACACAGAAACAAGACGAGGACACGAGTCAGGGAGAGGACACGAGTCAGAGCGTTACACAGAAACAAGACGAGGACACGAGTCAGGGAGAGGACACGAGTCAGAGCGTTACACAGAAACAAGACGAGAACACGAGTCAGGGAGAGGACATAAGTCAGAGCGAGGACACGAGTCAGAGCGTTACACAGAAACAAGACGAGAACACGAATCAGAGCGAGGAGACGAGTCAGAGCGAGGACACGAGTCAGAGCGTTACACAGAAACAAGACGAGGACATGAGTCAGGGAGAGGACACGAGTCAGAGCGTTACACAGAAACAAGACGAGAACACGAGTCAGGGAGAGGACACGAGTCAGAGCGAGGACACGAGTCAGAGCGTTACACAGAAATAAGACGAGGACACGAGTCAGGGAGAGGACACGAGTCAGAGCGTTACACAGAAACAAGACGAGGACACGAGTCAGGGAGAGGACACGAGTCAGAGCGTTACACAGAAACAAGACGAGGACACGAGTCAGGGAGAGGATACGAGTCAGAACAAGGACACGAGTCAGAGCGAGGACACGAGTCAGAGCATTACACAGAAAAAAGACGAGGACATGAGTCAGGGAGAGGACACGAGTCAGAGCGTTACACAGAAACAAGACGAGGACACGAGTCAGAGCGAGGACACGAGTCAGAGCATTACACAGAAACAAGACGAGGACACGAGTCAGGGAGAGGACACGAGTCAGAGCGTTACACAGAAACAAGACGAGGACATGAGTCAGGGAGAGGACACGAGTCAGAGCGTTACACAGAAACAAGACGAGAACACGAGTCAGGGAGAGGACACGAGTCAGAGCGAGGACACGAGTCAGAGCGTTACACAGAAATAAGACGAGGACACGAGTCAGGGAGAGGACACGAGTCAGAGCGTTACACAGAAACAAGACGAGGACAGGAGTCAGAGCGAGGACACGAGTCAGAGCGTTACACAGAAACAATACGAGGACACGAGTCAGGGAGAGGACACGAGTCAGAGCGTTACACAGAAACAAGACGAGAACACGAATCAGAGCGAGGAGACGAGTCAGAGCATTACACAGAAAAAAGACGAGGACATGAGTCAGGGAGAGGACACGAGTCAGAGCGTTACACAGAAATAAGACGAGGACACGAGTCAGGGAGAGGACACGAGTCAGAGCGTTACACAGAAACAAGACGAGAACACGATTCAGGGAGAGGACACGAGTCAGAGTGAGGACACGAGTCAGAGTGTTACACAGAAACAAGACGAGGACACGAGTCAGGGAGAGGACACGAGTCAGAGCGTTACACAGAAACAAGACGAGGACACGAGTCAGGGAGAGGACACGAGTCAGAGCGTTACACAGAAACAAGACGAGAACACGATTCAGGGAGAGGACACGAGTCAGAGTGAGGACACGAGTCAGAGTGTTACACAGAAACAAGACGAGGACACGAGTCAGGGAGAGGACACGAGTCAGAGCGTTACACAGAAACAAGACGAGGACACGAGTCAGGGAGAGGACACGAGTCAGAGCGTTACACAGAAACAAGACGAGAACACGAGTCAGGGAGAGGACACGAGTCAGAGCGAGGACACGAGTCAGAGCGTTACACAGAAATAAGACGAGGACACGAGTCAGGGAGAGGACACGAGTCAGAGCGTTACACAGAAACAAGACGAGGACACGAGTCAGGGAGAGGACACGAGTCAGAGCGTTACACAGAAACAAGACGAGGACACGAGTCAGGGAGAGGATACGAGTCAGAACAAGGACACGAGTCAGAGCGAGGACACGAGTCAGAGCGTTACACAGAAACAATACGAGGACACGAGTCAGGGAGAGGACACGAGTCAGAGCGTTACACAGAAACAAGACGAGAACACGAATCAGAGCGAGGAGACGAGTCAGAGCGAGGACACGAGTCAGAGCGTTACACAGAAACAAGACGAGGACACGAGTCAGAGCGAGGACACGAGTCAGAGCATTACACAGAAAAAAGACGAGGACATGAGTTAGGGAGAGGACACGAGTCAGAGCGTTACACAGAAATAAGACGAGGACACGAGTCAGGGAGAGGACACGAGTCAGAGCGTTACACAGAAACAAGACGAGGACATGAGTCAGGGAGAGGACACGAGTCAGAGCGTTACACAGAAACAAGACGAGGACACGAGTCAGGGAGAGGATACGAGTCAGAACAAGGACACGAGTCAGAGCGAGGACACGAGTCAGAGCGAGGACACGAGTCAGAGCGTTACACAGAAACAAGACGAGGACACGAGTCAGGGAGAGGACACGAGCCAGGGAGAGGACACGAGTCACAGCGTTACACAGAAACAAGACGAGGACACGAGTCAGGGAGAGGACACGAGTCAGGGAGAGGACACGAGTCAGGGAGAGGACACGAGTCAGCGAGGACACGAGTCAGAGCGTTACACAGAAACAAGACGAGGACACGAGTCAGGGAGAGGACACGAGTCAGAGCGTTACACAGAAACAAGACGAAAACACGAGTCAGGGAGAGGACATGAGTCAGGGAGAGGACACGAGTCAGAGCGTTACACAGAAACAAGACGAGGACACAAGTCAGGGAGAGGACACGAGTCAGAACAAGGACACGAGTTAGAGCGAGGACACGAGTCAGAGCGTTACACAGAAACAAGACGAGAACACGAGTCAGGGAGAGGACACGAGTTAGGGAGAGGACACGAGTCAGGGAGAGGACATGAGTTAGGGAGAGGACACGAGTCAGAGCGTTACACAGAAACAAGACGAGGACACGAGTTAGGGAGAGGACACGAGTCAGAGCGTTACACAGAAACAAGACGAGGACACAAGTCAGGGAGAGGACACGAGTCAGAACAAGGACACGAGTTAGAGCGAGGACACGAGTCAGAGCGTTACACAGAAACAAGACGAGAACACGAGTCAGGGAGAGGACACGAGTTAGGGAGAGGACATGAGTTAGGGAGAGGACACGAGTGAGGGAGAGGACACGAGTCAGAGCGTTACACAGAAACAAGACGAGGACACGAGTTAGGGAGAGGACACGAGTCAGGGAGAGGACACGAGTCAGAGCGTTACACAGAAAAAACTTGTGTCCTCGTCTTGTTTCTGTGTAACGCTCTAACTCGTGTCCTCGTCTTGTTTCTGTGTAACGCTCTGACTCGTGTCCTCTCCCTGACTCGTGTCCTCGTCTTATTTCTGTGTAACGCTCTGACTCGTGTCCTCGCTGACTTGTATCCTCTCCCTAACTTGTGTCCTTTCCCTGACTCGTGTCCTCGTCTTGTTTCTGTGTACTGCTCTAACTCATGTCCTCGCTCTGACTTGTGTCCTCGTCTTATTTCTGTGTAACGCTCTAACTCGTGTCCTCGCTCTGACTCGTATCCTCTCCCTGACTCGTATCCTCTCCCTGACTCGTGTCCTCGTCTTGTTTGACACGAGTTAGGGAGAGGACGCAAGTAAGAACGAGGACACAAGTCAGAGCGAGGACACAAGTCAGAACGAGGACACGAGTTAGAGCGAGGACTCAGAGCGAGGACACAAGTTAGAGCGTTACACAGAAACAAGACGGGGACATGAGTCAGAGCGAGGACACGAGTCATAGTGAGGACACGAGTCAGAGCGTTACGCAGAAACAAGATGGGGACACGAGTCAGAGCGAGGACACGAGTTTGGAGCGTTACACAGAAACAAGACAAGGACACGAGTCAGAGCGAGGACACCGAAACAAGACGAGGACATGAGTCAGAACGAGGACACGAGTTAGAGCGTTACACAGAAACAAGACGAGGACACGAGTCAGAGCGAGGACACAAGTTAGGGAGAGGACACGAGTCAGCGTTACACAGAAACAAGACGAGGACATGAGTCAGAGCGAGGACACGAGTCAGAGCGAATCTTCAGATGGCGGTGACAGCTGAGCAGGACGCTTCTCTCCAGATGTCTGTCCATCAGATGAAATTACAGAGAGACACTGAAGCAGGCTGGCAGTGAATTAAACATGGACGAGGGGTAACCTGGGCACAGAGGGAGAGAGAGACAGAGAGAGAGAGAGAAAGGGGAGAGAGAGAGAGGGAGAGAGACAGAGAGAGAGAGAGAAAGAGAGACAGAGAGAGAGAGAGAAAGAGAGAGAGAGGGAGGGAGAGAGAGAGGTGGCGCTGGTTTCCAGGCGAAATACAAACACAGAGACCTGAGGGAGGACTGTCCTGCTGTCATGTAGGTCACAAAAGTAGACAGATAAGCTGTGTGTGTGTGTGTGTTTGTGGGGGGGTCTGTGTGCCCACCTGTCTGATCCGAGGAGGCGGAACACTCTGCTGGGATCACAGATCTCCTGAGTCACCTGCAGACAGAGAAACAACAACACAGATTTTAAACAATCTCCTCCTCATCTGAACTGATGCTCACAATGACACGTCTATACAGAGTGTGATACACTGATGTGAATACCTGTCAGCATGTCAGGGAGCTCTTATACATGCACGCACGCCACACACACGCCACACACACGCCACACACGCTACACACACGCCGCACAAATGCTGCACGCACGCCGCACACACAGCTGTGACATCTCAAAGCAGCTCTTTGAGTCTCTGGATGATGATGATGGTGATGATGGTGTGACACCTGCTAGGTGTGAGTCCTTGGCCCCAGGAGAGATCTGATCTGTTCAGGTCTGAATGAGAACAAGGTCTCGGGTGTTCAGATGAGCATCCAGAGGAGCATCCAGCCCGGCGAGCGACGCCCCTGAATGCGTCCTCTGTGAGGCGACTCATAACGAGACTGAATTATTTAGAGCCGCTCTCTGTTGTGTGACGCTCTCATTTATGATTGAGCATGAATTTTGCATGGCCGCTGACATTTCAAAAATCCTCGCTCTGTGAGATCTGTCAGGCCGGGCCGGGCACCGACTCCTAACAGACCTTGTGTTTCATCAGAAGGCTGCAGGGCGCCGTCCGACACGGCAAGCTCTGAAAAGGGTGGCCCCTGTCAGCAGATCACTTTTCATAAAAGTAGAACGCTTCACCGCTCGGCGATCTCTTGAACTTTTATTGTCCTGCTGAGTGCGACTCGTGATCAGGTTTACATGGAGGACAAATTCATGACCTGCGCCGACAAAAAGACGCTTTGTCTGAGGTCGAATCTGCGTGATCACCTGACCATGACACAAACACTCAGCGTGATCACCTGACCACGACACAAACACTCAGCACTCAGAGTCTGTGTTCACACGCTGGACAAACACGTCCGAGTTCAGACCTGCACAGCTTCGGTCTGCTAAACAGAGCCACGCCCCCCCGAAGAATGACCATACCCTCACAGGCCCACAATGTTCTATCTAAATAGACGATAGCGTTTGATGCACAGTTTCTCATGGCGTGACATTTTACCTCATTAGATTTGAAGCTCTTTCCCTGCATGCCGTGTTTCCAGAAGGCGAGCACGCTGTCCTGAAGGCACACTGTGGGACGAGGAGAGAGGACTGTTAGGTACTCATGGTTTCCCTCCATGGTGACAAAGTCTCAACACTCACCCACTGATCCGATGCTGAAGTCGAAACTGAGCTCGGACGCCAGCTTCTTGTTGGACTTCAGTCGACCTTGAAGATTTACAATCTTCAGGTTTTCTGAGGAGACACGTTCAAAAAAGGCTGCAATGAACTTTTAGACTTTTCTCTGAATCGTCTAAAACTTTAAGTAGAAAAACAAACTCACGGTCCAAACAAACCAACACCGTGTCTCTCTCCAGCTGGGTGACGTGGATCGCATCCACCTGCTGATGACCTGAAGGAAGGAACCACGGTCAGTCAGTCTACCACAGATTCATTATATTATTATATTATATTCATATTATTATTCATATTATTCATTATTATATTCAGTCTACAACAGTTCTCTAACGGAGCATCAACATTTTATTAACTTCTCCTGCTTCAGGTCTCCATCATGTCCCACTTACTTGTTCCCATCTCAGTGAACCAGGAGGAGCATGAGTTCAGGTTGATGGTCTCAAAGCGGACCACCTGGCCCGGCTCTGTGCCCTGACTGATGGCCACGCACACCAGAGGGTACTCCTGCTCTGGAACCACCAGCATCTCAAACACCTTCAGAGGGCTGGGCAGGGGGAAGTCAAAGTGCTGCGGGGGGGGGAGCACAGGAGGGAGAGTCAGGGGTGTGTTTAGTTTAGTTTAAAACGGGGATCAGGTAGAGGAGCCTCAAACTGACCTTGATGAGCATGAACCTCTGCATGGGTTCATACCACTGTAACAGGACGATCCCTGACTGCAGAGCCCCACACAGGTACTTATGACCCGTGTACGGGTTCCTCACTGTGGAGAGAGCAGACAGACATGTTGGACTTTATATCACTGTTAGTAAACACAGGCGGGGGGTTGGGGCTGTAAAGGAGCTGCTCCTGCTGTAAAGGAGCTGCTCCTGCTGTAACAGAGCTGCTCCTGCTGTAAAGGAGCTGCTCCTGCTGTAACAGAGCTGCTCCTGCTGTAAAGGAGCTGCTCCTGCTGTAACAGAGCTGCTCCTGCTGTAAAGGAGCTGCTCCTGCTGTAAAGGAGCTGCTCCTTGTGTGCTGACTCTGTTAAATCTGATGAAAGGAGAGTAGACAGAGAGACAGAGAGGTCAGTAGGAGAAGGTCACTCACCGATGCAGCACTTGTGACAGCCCTTTGTGTCAGGGATCTTGGTCGTCAAAGCAAACCTCCTGAGGAGAGAGAGCAGACGGGTTGTTGTGACCACGGTCATTAAACAGATCATGGCGTTTAGAATCTCCTTTATTCATAATGGAGGACAAACTGACAGCACGAGTGAAGGACAACAGAGCTGTGATATAAAACCTTCACCTGGGTAAGATCTTGTCTGGGAAGCGGTGAGTCTGGAACTGAGCGGCGAGGCCCGGCTTCTTCAGCTGCTCAAAGAGGCCAATCAGATTGTGGGAATAGAGCTGGAAGGTTTTTCCTGCAGCAGAGATTTAACCACGAGCATCATCAGTGACAGTAAACAACATCTTTAAGGCTCGCTGTGAACGCACCACAATGTCTCCTGAGGACGGGCTGAGATCTGACAGCTTAGACCACAAACAGTCTGAAACACTTTCACTCGCACGTGATTGGTCGTTTAAAAGCTCACGTCCTGGGCAGCATGAAGCAATGCCCTGCCTCAACACTAGTTGGCAGTTTGATGCTCGTTATACATTCTCTTCTTGTTTGTGTTCAGGTAACCATGGCGACTGAAACTGAGCGTGTTATGTTTCAGTGGGAGATGATAATTAATGAGCAGCAGCTGATTAGCCTGTAGCGTTTTTCCTTCCTCAGAATACGCCTCTCCCCAGCGGTCCAATCACAGGGCTCGTGGTGGTGTAGTCACATTTTGAGGAGGTGAACGTGAGGCTACGTACGAAGGCTTCTCCGCAGGTACAGGAATACAAGAACAAGTATAAATCATGCTTTGGAATACGAAGCCTGTCTGGGACTAAAACTTGACTTTTGGTTTCTGAAATGAGATTTTGCTCTTGGTACTATCAGTCAGGGAGTGAGAGTGATGTGACAGTACGTGTGGTGAAGCAGCTGGAGAAAGGTTAGACGTGAACAAACAGACGTGTGGTGATGATGATGATGATGATGATGTGAAGCATGATTACCTTCTGATGAAGCCAGTTAGTAGAAGATCAAATCAAGCCAGGCGAGAGGAGGAGGAGGAGAGAGAGGAGAGGCTCATTAAACCACAGTGCAGTTTGTAATCTCAAACAGCATGTCTGCACACACATACGACACTGTGACTCAGTGACATCACTACGACTCCCTCCAGGACTCAGCTCTGATTGGGCGTCTGCAGGTACAGAGCTGTCTCAGGCAGCAGATATAAAACAGGACAAAGAAGCAGCAGACGGTGACAGGAGCCAGAGGAGCGGGAGGCTAACATGCATCAGTCACTCACCAGACAGAGACATCAGGTTGTTGTTGATAATGTACAGCCACGTGCACTTCCTGGGGAACAGCTGGAGGACGAGAAGAACACAGAAAGAACGGTCAGCAGGCTGCCATGAGTTCATGGCTCGTATCACAGGTGACTGACAGGTGGCTGACAAGTGACTGACAGGTGGCTGACAGGTGACTGACAGGTGGCTGACAGGTGACTGACAGGTGGCTGACAGGTGACTGACAAGTGACTGACAGGTGGCTGACAGGTGGCTGACAGGTGACTGACAGGTGACTGACAAGTGACTGACAAGTGACTGACAGGTGACTGACAGGTGACTGACAGGTGGCTGACAGGTGGCTGACAAGTGACTGACAGGTGAGGGTGATGATGGTTACCTGCTCCATGGTGGCTTCATGCAGTTCGTTTAGATTCAGCGTATAGATACCATCCTCCGTCCCAAAGATCAGGTACTGATCTGGAAAAATAATATACGTAGTCTTTAATAACACCTTCAATAAACAAACTGTGTGTCTACCTGCTGCACGGAGTCGTACCTTTGGTGTCAGGATGAATCCATGACGTGGCACAGTTAATCTTCAGAGGACAGCCGTCAAACACTTTGGAGAAACAGGCTCCCATCTGAAAAGAAAAGCAGCATGGCTCAGTGGAGGCAGGCGTCTGGATCAGAGAAACACTAAACATGTCATCCAAAAGACAACGCAATCTGCAGAGAGTAACCACAGAGAGTTTCCACAGAGAGTAACCACAGAGAGTTACCACAGACAGGAGAGTAACCACAGAGAGGAGAGTTACCACAGAGAGGAGAGTAACCACAGAGAGTAACCACAGAGAGTTACCACAGACAGGAGAGTAACCACAGAGAGTTACCACAGACAGGAGAGTAACCACAGAGAGTTACCACAAACAGGAGAGTAACCACAGAGAGGAGAGTAACCACAGAGAGTAACCACAGACAGGAGAGTAACCACAGAGAGTTACCACAGACAGGAGAGTAACCACAGAGAGTTACCACAAACAGGAGACTAACCACAGAGAGTAACCACAGAGAGGAGAGTAACCACAGACAGGAGAGTAACCACAGAGAGGAGAGTTACCACAGAGAGTAACCACAGAGAGTAACCACAGAGAATAACCACAGAGAGTAAAGTAACCACAAAGAGGAAAGTAACCACAAAGAGGAGAGTAACCACAGAGAGGAGAGTAACCACAGAGAGGAGAGTAACCACAGACAGGAAAGTAACCACAGACAGGAAAGTAACCACAGAGAGGAGAGTAACCACAGAGAGTAACCACAGAGAGGAAAGTTACCACAGAGAGTAACCACAGAGAGTAACCACAGAGAATAACCACAGAGAGGAGAGTAACCACAGAGAGTAACCACAGAGAGTAACCACAGAGAGGAGTGTAACCACAGAGAGTAACCACAGAGAGGAGAGTAACCAGAGAGGAAAGTAACCACAGAGAGGAGAGTAACCACAGAGAGTTACCACAGAGAGGAAAGTAACCACAGAGAGGAAAGTAACCACAGAGAAGAGAGTAACCACAGAGAGTTACCACAGAGAGGAAAGTAACCACAGAGAGTAACCACAGAGAGGAGAGTAACCACAGAGAGGAGAGTAACCAGAGAGTAACCACAGAGAGGAGAGTAACCACAGAGAGTAACCACAGAGAGGAGAGTAACCACAGAGAGTAACCACAGAGAGGAAAGTAACCACAGAGAGGAGAGTAACCACAGAGAGGAGAGTAACCACAGAGAGGAGAGTAAACACAGACAGGAAAGTAACCACAGAGAGGAGAGTAACCACAAAGAGGAGAGTTACCACAGAGAGTAACCACAGAGAATAACCACAGAGAGGAGAGTAACCACAGAGAGTAACCACAGAGAGGAGTGTAACCACAGAGAGGAGAGTAACCACAGAGAGGAGAGTAACCACAGAGAGTAACCACAGAGAGGAGAGTAACCACAGAGAGGAGAGTAACCACAGAGAGTAACCACAGAGAGGAGAGTAACCACAGAGAGGAGAGTAACCACAGAGAGGAGAGTAACCACAGAGAGTAACCACAGAGAGTAACCACAGAGAGGAGAGTAACCACAGAGAGTAACCACAGAGAATAACCACAGAGAGGAGAGTAACCACAGAGAGTAACCACAGAGAGTAACCACAGAGAGTAACCACAGAGAGGAGAGTAACCACAGAGAGTAACCACAGAGAGTAACCACAGAGAATAACCACAGAGAGGAGAGTAACCACAGAGAGGAGAGTAACCACAGAGAGTAACCACAGAGAGGAGAGTAACCACAGAGAGGAGAGTAACCACAGAGAGTAACCACAGAGAGGAGAGTAACCACAGAGAGGAGAGTAACCACAGAGAGTAACCACAGAGAGTAACCACAGAGAGGAGAGTTACCACAGAGAGTAACCACAGAGAGTAACCACAGAGAGGAGAGTAACCACAGAGAATAACCACAGAGAGGAGAGTAACCACAGAGAGGAGAGTAACCACAGAGAGTAACCACAGAGAGGAGAGTAACCACAGAGAGTAACCACAGAGAGGAGTGTAACCACAGAGAGTTACCACAGAGAGTAACCACAGAGAGGAGAGTAACCAGAGAGGAAAGTAACCACAGAGAGGAGAGTAACCACAGAGAGTTACCACAGAGAGGAAAGTAACCACAGAGAGGAAAGTAACCACAGAGAAGAGAGTAACCACAGAGAGTTACCACAGAGAGGAAAGTAACCACAGAGAGTAACCACAGAGAGGAGAGTAACCAGAGAGTAACCACAGAGAGGAGAGTAACCACAGAGAGTTACCACAGAGAGTAACCACAGAGAGGAGAGTAACCACAGAGAATAGAGTTACCACAGAGAGTAACCACAGAGCGTTACCACAGCGAGTAACCACAGAGAGGAGAGTAACCACAGAGAGTAACCACAGAGAGGAGAGTTACCACAGAGAGGAGAGTTACTAGAGAGGAGAGTAACCACAGAGAGTAACCAGAGAGGAGAGTAACCACAGAGAGTAACCACAGAGAGGAGAGTTACCAGAGAGGAGAGTAACTACAGAGAGGAGAGTAACCACAGAGAGTAACCACAGAGAGGAGAGTTACCACAGAGAGTAACCACAGAGAGTAACCACAGAGAGGAGAGTTACCACAGAGAGTAACCACAGAGAGGAGAGTAACCACAGAGAGGAGAGTTACTAGAGAGGAGAGTAACCACAGAGAGTAACCAGAGAGGAGAGTAACCACAGAGAGTAACCACAGAGAGGAGAGTTACCAGAGAGGAGAGTAACTACAGAGAGGAGAGTAACCACAGAGAGTAACCACAGAGAGGAGAGTTACCACAGAGAGTAACCACAGAGAGTAACCACAGAGAGGAGAGTTACCACAGAGAGTAACCACAGAGAGGAGAGTTACCAGAGAGGAGAGTAACCACAGAGAGTAACCAGAGAGGAGAGTAACCACAGAGAGTAACCACAGAGAGGAGAGTTACCACAGAGAGTAACCACAGAGAGGAGAGTAACCACAGAGAGGAGAGTTACCACAGAGAGTAACCACAGAGAGGAGAGTTACCACAGAGAGTAACCACAGAGAGGAGAGTAACCACAGAGAGTAACCACAGAGAGGAGAGTAACCACAGAGAGTAACCACAGAGAGTAACCAGAGAGGAGAGTAACCACAGAGAGTAACCACAGAGAGGAGAGTAACCACAGAGAGTAACCACAGAGAGGAGAGTTACCACAGAGAGTAACCACAGAGAGGAGAGTAACCACAGAGAGTAACCACAGAGAGGAGAGTAACCACAGAGAGTAACCACAGAGAGGAGAGTAACCACAGAGAGTAACCACAGAGAGGAGAGTTACCACAGAGTGTAACCACAGAGAGTAACCACAGAGAGTAACCACAGAGAGTAACCACAGAGAGGAGAGTAACCACAGAGAGTAACCACAGAACTAATGGAAACAGAGACAGATGATTCTCTCACCAGGACTTTCGGGGTCGGCGGCAGACCGTTGATGGCCGGTTTCTGAGGAGACCAGGAAACCAAAATGAAAACACAAAAAGAGAACAAAGCAGAGTTGATCACATCTCGTGTCTTAATGTAAGGTGTAACTATGAGCTGAACATAAAGACGTGTTGGACTGTTTGTGTGCAGCTCATTGAAACTAATAAAGAACACATATGAATTCTAACAACCAATCACAGAAGAGGATGAGTGGTAATAATGAGACATAATGCTATAATAGTCGTGGATTCTCCTCAGACTCACCGGGAACTCCTTCTTCTCCTTCCGTCTGTTGGGGAGAGGTTTGTCTCCGTCCACGCTGCCGTCTGAATCATTTTCTGTGACCACAGAGAGGTGAAAGCGTTCATCACTTAATTTTTTCACAAACTAAACTCCTGAAGTTTTTCAGAGTGACCTGATGTGAGAACGCAGCAGGATATAATCAGGAGAATTCACCTGGAGGGAGGGGGTGGTGAAAAAATTATTCTCTGTGATGGCTGCACGACCATAGACTGTCTGCACGCCACCTCTACCATCTCCATACTCTAATGAACCTGCTGCTGCATGTTTCCTGTTCTCCAGTATGTTCTTCTCCACTCTTTAGTTCACATTGAGATTCTCTTCAACTACATGTAGCATGCCCCCCCCCCTGTCTGACAGGGATAGTCTCCTGCTGTGAGGTGCATGTGTGAATGACCAGATCAGGATCAGTCAGTTATTATGTGTCTGACTCTCGAGAAGGTTTCAGGAGCGTTTACATGAAAACAGGAAGTGTTTACATGAAAACAGGAAGTGACAGATGCAGACATGTGAACATCAAAGTGTCTTACCTTTACAGTCACGTGTACTGAGAGCTTGTAAAAGAAAATAAATCACTTCTTCAGAGACAGACGACAACGGATAAAAGAGCACATAAGAGACGGGTAATATCACAAACTGAGTGATTTCTAATCTTATTATCTGATTAGCTACAGGAGTTTTTATTCCATCATGATCCTGCACCCTTTTACACACAGGACTGAAACACCTGGGACTCATTTTATCTGAGCTCATCTCAAACTGCATGTAAGTTGTTCATCTGAGGCCTAGTTACAGTTAGTAACAGCTCAGCTCCCAGCTCAGAGGCTCAGCTCACAGCTCACAGGCTCAGCTCACAGCTCAGAGCTCAGAGGCTCAGCTCACCGCTCCCAGCTCAGAGGCTCAGCTCACAGCTCAGAGGCTCAGCTCACAGCTCAGAGGCTCAGCTCACCGCTTCCAGCTCAGAGGCTCAGCTCACAGCTCAGAGGCTCAGCTCACAGCTCAGAGGCTCAGCTAACAGCTCAGCTCACAGGCTCAGCTAGGGTTAGGGTTTTAAGGCTTTTTATAAGGTTTTATTCAGTGTTTTTTTTTTGTTTACTCTTTATTTGTTATTTTCAACGTTAACAAACATAAAGCACAACAAAACATACACAAACACACATCAATGTAGTGAGGGGCTCCGTCTCAATATTTCCTCTTATCAAGTCTTTTCTGCACAGCAGATATCACTATCCGTCTTTTTATACTGGTCATCAGTCCACTTTTTCCAGCGTTGATCATGGGACTGTGATCGAGTTCGCAGGTAATGAGTCAGTTTTTCCATAGAGAAAATTTCTTCCACAATGGCCAACCACTGTGCTGGAGTTGGAGGATCACTTTTCAACCAGTTCCTTGTGATGGCCTTTTTACAAGCAAGAATCAGGATTTTAAAAAGGTAGATATCCTTCTTATGGATCAAGTCATTAGGAATCAGGCCCAGATACACAATCCGGGGGTCTCTGGGAATCTTATAACATAGAATATCTTCAAAGGACTGAATAACCCTGTCCCAGAATGTTTGCAATTTTACACATAACCAGAAAATATGTGAGTTATTGGCATTCATCTGCCCACACTGTCTCCAACATTGCTGTGGAGTACCGAGTTGCTTATTTTTTATTTGGGGTGTGACAAAAAAGCGTATATAACATTTTTCCACCCAAATTCCCTCCACCTTCTAGAGCTCGTGGACGACTGTTGTGTTTCACAAATAGAAAGCCAGTCACTCTTTGACAAGTTTGTATTCAGTTCTAGTTCCCATTTAGTCTTAACATGCCATGTATTGCTTCCATTCTGTTTCTGCAAATTTCTATAAAGTTTAGAAACAATCTTTGATGGAGTGTTTTTGTAAGCACCAATCAGAGTTTCAATCACCTCGCTACCTTCAGCTGAGATTTATTTTCTTATTTCTGTATCATAGAAATGTCTGAGCTGTAAATACCTAAATAGGTCCCCATTCTCTAGCTTAAATTCTTGTTTAAGTTTCTCAAAAGTTTTAAACCTTTTTCTCTCTATGAGTGTACATATAGCTGTTATTCCCTTTTCAGCCCACTTAGCAAATGTATTATCCATCACTCCAGGTTAAAATCTAGGGCTCTGAGAAGGCCATATCAGAAGTTTACTATCCCCTTCCAATTTATACTTCTTAACAACTTCATACCATGTTTTCAGTGTTCCCTCTAAAATAAAGTTCTCCACTTTTTTGTCTATACCTTCTTTTCCATCTAGTCTGGCCTGGGGTTGAAACTGCATCACGTTCAGCTCAATATGTTTCCATCTAGCTTGGTACTCTGAAGAGCACCAACACACAATGTATCTCATTTGGGCAGCATAAAAGTATTCCTTAAGATTCGGGAGAGCTAGACCTCCGCTGTCCCTGTCGATTTGAAGAGTCTTGAATTTCACCCTTGGTTTTTTACCTGCCCAGATTAGTCGAGATATTTGTTTATCCCAAGTTGTAAACTGAGATTCTGGGACTCTGACTGGTAGTGAGAGGAAGAGATACAGCAACCTTGGCAACACATTCATTTTCACTACCTCAATTCTTGAACTAAAGTCCAATACTAGTGTTGACCATTTTGTCATATCTTTCTGTATTTTATTGTTAATAATGCTGTAATTTGTTTCATATATATTATTCAGGTCTTGAGTCAGTAGCACTCCCAAATACTTCATTGATTTTGCTTCCCATTTTAGATGATATTTCTGACTGATTAGCTGGTTTGGTTTGTAGTTCAGAGAGAGTACCTGTGTTTTTGTGATGTTTAGTTTATAACCAGATATCTTACCGTAGTCATCTAAAACTGTCATAAGTATGGGGAGAGTTGTATTTGGATCCTGGAGGTAAGTTATAATGTCATCTGCAAATAATCCAATTCTATGTTCCTCCCTTGCTATGTTGACACCTTTAAGTTCTTTGTTTTGTCTGATGGCTTGAGCTAAAGGCTCTATGAACATTGCAAATAGAGAAGGACTAAGGCAGCAGCCCTGACGAGTACCTCTGAACAGTTTAAAAATGTTCGTCAGATGGCCGTTGATTTTGATTCTGGAAGATTTAATACACTTAATGAATTGGTTATTAAAGCCCAGTCGTTTATTCAGTGTTTTAATGTTTCATTCAATGATATTAACTACAGGGGGACTTCTCTTATTATCAGGATAATCTTCAAACTGACAACATGTTGAAACGCACATGTTCCGATACAATAGAGACGAATGTAGAACAAATCATCACGATCATAATTTGATTAGCCCGTCTATGGGTCTAATCCAGGTTAAGAGGGAAATGCTGACACTCACCTGGATCGGAGGCGTGAGATAGAAGGCCAGGGCTGCTGACGCTAGCAGAGAGGAAATCTGGAGACGAGTGCTCCACCTTGTTGCCCTGCTCAGGTGTGCTCTGTCTGCGGGACACCTGACTCGGTCCGTTCTCGGAGTTGGGGAACCTTCGAACTGTCAGAGAGCGCTCGTCATTAAGGCCAAGCTCCTCTGACGAGCTGTTTAACCGTGGCTGCAGGAGGAAACACAGGGACGATGTTTCATCAGTTCATTTCACTTAGAACAACACATTTATATCAAATATCTTAGAGGTGAGAGTCTGACCTTCGGGGGCAGAGGAGGAGGCACCCCAGGCTTCAGAGTTGAACTGAAACAGAGTTCATAGTTTGAGTAAGACGTTACACAGAAACACTTTAATCTGTGATGACTTCACTCACAGTTCCACTTCTTCAAAGGCGTCCTCCAGATGTGCTACGTGACCCCTGCGGGAACAAACAGATTCAAGTCAGATGTCTAATAACTTCATCTTAACATTATTATAATATATATTATAATAACTACTATGTGGGCAGTCGGAGTGTAACATTTGTGTATTTGTCAAACGAACCATTACACAAATTATCTTTTTGCACTCTGTTGATAAGAATGAAAATACTTCCAGACTTTAACGTCCAGAGCTAAAATAAATGTGTAAATACTGTTTTCATAAAGTGAAGTTTAGTGTTTAAACAGCTTTCAGGAATAAGAAACCTAAACCAGAAAAGAGAAGCAGGAAGTGAGGAGTGCGATGGTTAAATAAATGTGTCTGTGGGGGACTATCGTTTTACTTGGACGAGAATCATTTGAAAGTTAAAAGTCTGGTATCTTGACAACCCTGGACCACATGAAGGGTGCATGGACCACTGGAAGTGTGCTTGGACCACTGGAAGTGTGCATGGACCACATGAAGGGTGCATGGAGAACAGGAAGGGTGCATGGACCACATGAAGGGTGCATGGACCACATGAAGGGTGCATGGAGAACAGGAAGGGTGCATGGAGAACAGGAAGGGTGCATGGACAACAGTAAGGGTGCATGGACCACAGGAAGGGTGCATGGACCACATGAAGGGGGCATGGATCACTTGAAGGGTGCAAAGACCACATGAAGGCTGCATGGACAACAGGAAGGCTGCATGGACAACAGGAAGGCTGCATGGACAACAGGAAGGCTGCATGGACAACAGGAAGGCTGCATGGACAACAGGAAGGGTGCATGGACCAAATGAAGGGTGCATGGACAACAGGAAGGGTGCATGGACCACTTGAAGGGTACAAGGACCACATGAAGGCTGCATGGACAACAGGAAGGGTGCATGGACCACTTGAAGGGTGCAAGGACCACATGAAGGGTGCATGGACAACAGGAAGGGTGCATGGACCACATGAAGGGTGCATAGAGAACAGGAAGGGTGCATGGACAACAGGAAGGGTGCATGGACCACAGGAAGGGTGCATGGAGCACATGAAGGGTGCATGGACCACTTGAAGGGTGCATGGACCACATGAAGGGTGCATGGACAACAGGAAGGGTGCATGGACCACAGGAAGGGTGCATGGACAACAGGAAGGGTGCATGGACCACATGAAGGGTGCATGGACCACTTGAAGGGTGCATGGACCACTTGAAGGGTGCATGGACCACATGAAGGCTGCATGGACAACAGGAAGGCTGCATGGACAACAGGAAGGCTGCATGGACAACAGGAAGGCTGCATGGACCACTTGAAGGGTGCATGGACAACAGGAAGGGTGAATGGACCACTTGAAGGGTGCATGGACCACTTGAAGGGTGCATGGACCACATGAAGGCTGCATGGACAACAGGAAGGCTGCATGGACAACAGGAAGGGTGCATGGACAACAGGAAGGCTGCATGGACCACTTGAAGGGTGCATGGACCACATGAAGGGGGCATGGACAACAGGAAGGCTGCATGGACAACAGGAAGGGTGCATGGACAACAGGAAGGGTGCATGGACTAGTGGTTAGTCCATGCACAGGGTTAGTGTTACCGTTGGAACAACTCGTCCTCAACGCTTTTCAGAAGACTCCTTGGAGGGAGACGAGACAGACACATACAGAGAGAGAGAGAAAGAGAGAGACAGGAAAGAGAGAGAGAGTGGACAGAAGTGTAAAGCAGTAAAAAGCAGACAGACAGGTGAGAAGTGAAGTGGCGAACAGGTAAAAAAAACATTTCAGAGTGCAGGTGGGGAGAGTGAGTTCATGCACAGACTCGGGTAAGCTCCAGTGCAGGTGCATCCATGCACTTAATAAACCAGGTTAATAAAGGGTGGGCGTGGGGGGGTGTAAGTAGCAGCAGTTCCCTTGACGACAGTTGCCATGGATTTCTTACCTGGATGTTATTCCTCCCTCCGCAAAGGGACTCCAGGGAGAAGGGAAGTCGTTATCTTTACTCACATCCTGTGGAGACACATGAACAGAGGTAGACTTCTTGATGCCCGTTTCTTAATTCTCAATGTGTATTTATATTTATTACATTTAGTATATTAATTATTATATGAAAAACAGGAAATACTGATGATAATCACCATCTCAGAGTGAGCCTCAGTTTCCTTCCTGAGCGGAGGTTCAAACTGGAGTTTGTCGACTGTAAATAAAAAGAATAAGATGTTCACTTATTGTTCATCATATCGTTCACACATTGGGCACTAGAGGGCACCACAGCTCAAAGCCTGAAGCCACTCAGAGCAGAGTGTTAGAGCGTCCATCCCTCAGGTAACCTCTCGTTGATCATTCTCCTCTGAGGAGGTTCAGATGCTTCACAAACACAAACACACTCAGCAGGTCCTGCTCGCTCAGGGAAGGGTCAGTTCAGTTCAGGTCGGGTCGGGTACTGTAAAGGGATTGTAAACAGGTAACTGAGGAGGAGGCCTCTTTGGGTTCAGGTCTGAGGTCAGAGGAGATCAGCTGTGGGATGTTTACTAACAAACCTTTCTTCATGTTTTAGAGGTTTCACCCGGTCGTTGAATCACTCTGTCTCAAACAGACACACACGGCCTCACTAATCCCACACTGACCTGCGTCCCCCCTGTGACCCTCAGTGAAGCTGGGGCGTGAGCACAGCCCGCGATGGTCCGTCCCATTGTGTGCTTTATGAAGGAGGAAAGTCAGATTGTAGTATGAGAAAGAAAAACGGCTCCTAAGACCACCACAGACCATTACAGACCACCACATACACAACAGACCACCTCAGACCATTACAGACCACCACAACCATTACAGACCACCACAAACCACCACAGACTACCTCAGACCATTACAGACCACCACAAACCATTACAGACAACCACATACACAACAGACCACCTCAGACCATTACAGACCACCACAGACCACCACATACCATCACAGACCACCACAAACCATTACAGACCACCACATACCATCACAGACCATCACAGACTACCACAGACCACTACAGACTAACGTAACGTAATATGAACGCATGAGCGTAGTTAGGGCATGAAAAAAAGGACGAGAAAAGGGCGACTGTCTCTTTCTCTCTCTCGATACCCCCCCCCCCACCCCTCACCTCCCTTTCTCTACAGTGACAGACGACCACACACACACAACCTAAACAGGCCGACATGCTAACCAATCCTAGGACAGAGTCACAGCAGGGGGGTGGGACTTACAGTCGATCTCTGAGCGTGTCCTCTCGGCCCGGGCCGGCTTGTTGGTGGAGCGGATGGTGTGTCTGACCGCAGAGAGGGGCTGAAACAGAGACAAACCGTTACACCACGCCCACCTGTCAATCAGGTCAGCTACACGCCTTATTGTGAATAACTCTTATCCTTCATCAAATCAAAACTGATGAGTCATCAAAACATTCACCCCCCGTACAGTGTGTGTCCATCGAGACATGAGCTAATCACACCTATTTGTTTTTTTTAACCAGGCTGTAAACATGTTAATCTGTAAAAACAGGCTTTTTAGAATGGGTGTGTATGTGACTTCCTGTGCTTCTGCAGCCAGCCTCTAGTGGACACTCCAGGAACTGCAGGATTTTAACACCTCTGCATCAACACTGGAGGTCGCTGATTGGTTGAGCTGCTAGAGCGCATAAAGCCCAAGATTACCAGTTTATCAGACTACAGATTAAGATTTAATAAACTTCAGATTTATAATAACATCAGAATAAGGGTCTTCTCCTCCTCCTGGTTCACCTCGAGGTCGTCATCGTCCACCTCGCTGTAGGGCTGGTGGTTATCGGGGTTGTTCATCTTATCGAGGAGATCAACGGCGAGCCTTCTTGTCAAACCCGTCTGAGCCACGAACACATGCTGCAAGAAAAGAGATCAGCAGGAATCATAAACGAGCTGATAGTGACATCACAGACCCCCCCTCTTTACAAGCTGCAGAAACGACATCAGCGTCAAGTTCCTGCATTCAGACTCCAAACAGGACGAGACACAGAGACACACGATGACGAGTCTTAACCCTCAGGCATCAGTTTCATTTACTATAAAAATTAAAATAGAACAGACTGATATTTTTTCTACTTTTTTTTTTTGGATAAACTTCTTAAACAACTTCAGCCCTGCTCAAAACTACCAAACATTGAATAATTATCATGAATTTAACCCTTTAAATGCCAGTTTGATTACATGATTCTGGCATTTAAAGGGTTAAATTCATGATAATTACTCAATGTTTGGTAGTTTTGAGCAGGACTGAAGTTGTTTAAGAGATTTATGCCAGAAAGTAGGAAAAAAATCAATCAATTCCATTTTTATATCAGTTTTTTGTAAGTGGACATTTTTGTCCTTAGTGACTTCAGAGGGTAGTAAACATGGTTCTCAGTGTTCTATTGATCTATTAAAAAAATAAAAGGTGCATTCCAAAATGTGTCGAGAGAGACTTAAATGTGTGCCATATGCACTAACAGACAAAATGATGACCAGATGAAGAGGAAACATTTGATAAAATGGACAAAAATGTCCATAATGATGCATGAGGGTTAAAGAGAGGAGCTTCTCTGCAGTCGACCTCTTCTTTGGGTTCTTGGTCAGAGACACTTCGACAAACACCCCCCCCCCCCCCCCCCCCCCCCCCCCCCCCCCCCGATAAGGAGTCTTACCGAGAGGAGCTTCTCTGCAGTCGGCCTCTTCTTTGGGTTTTTGGTCAGAGACACTTTAACAAAGTTATGGAAGGCGGTGGACCTGCAGAGAAACATCATGTTGTAGTTTTTAAAGATGCATTTAAAGCATGAGAGCGAGGAGGAGAACATGCATACCATTTGTTTTTGTCTTTGAGTTTTGGAGGCTGGAAGCTGCTCTTTGACATCAGAAACAAAGCCCTGAGGACACAGACACACAGGGTTAAATCACATGAAGCTGAAGCTCTGTAACGCAGCACAGACGCTCTGACAAACCTCATGGGGTGAAGGTCAAACATCGGAGGCTGCAGCTCGCCCAGCTCGATGGACGTGATGCCCACAGCCCAGATATCACACAGCTGGTTGTAGCCGCCGTTCTTCTCCACTGCAGCCACTTCAGGAGCCATCCTATGAGACGTTCAGGAAGAAAGGACCGTCAGAGACCCTAACCCTCCTCCAAACAAAGAACAGACCCTAACCCTCCTCCAAACAAAGAACAGACCCTAACCCTCCTCCAAACAAAGAAAAGACCCTAACCCTCCTCCAAACAAAGAACAGACCCTAACCCTCCTCCAAACAAAGAACAGACCCTAACCCTCCTCCAAACAAAGAACAGACCCTAACCCTCCTCCAAACAAAGAACAGACCCTAACCCTCCTCCAAACAAAGAACAGACCCTAACCCTCCTCCAAACAAAGAACAGACCCTAACCCTCCTCCAAACAAAGAAAAGACCCTAACCCTCCTCCAAACAAAGAACAGACCCTAACCCTCCTCCAAACAAAGAACAGACCCTAACCCTCCTCCAAACAAAGAAAAGACCCTAACCCTCCTCCAAACAAAGAACAGACCCTAACCCTCCTCCAAACAAAGAACAGACCCTAACCCTCCTCCAAACAAAGAAAAGACCCTAACCCTCCTCCAAACAAAGAACAGACCCTAACCCTCCTCCAAACAAAGAACAGACCCTAACCCTCCTCCAAACAAAGAAAAGACCCTAACCCTCCTCCAAACAAAGAACAGACCCTAACCCTCCTCCAAACAAAGAACAGACCCTAACCGTAACCAAGAGACATGAGAATGAAGATCTGGAGATCCAAATGATGACAAACACAAACAATCCC
>NC_083629.1:26208977-26216477 GCF_963584025.1 Labrus mixtus | reverse complement strand
GGAGGGCTGGTGAGAAGCGCTCTGAAACGTCATCCGTGGACACGGGCCCTAAAGTAGCTGAACCCTAACCCGTCTTTTTTAAAGGTCAGCTCAGGTCATTTTCTCTTGATGCGGAAACAGCTGATCCTTTGACAGACGGAGATTTCATCATGAAGTACTAACGACTTTATCGTCTGAGTGTTTAACTCCAGCACTTTAAGTGGACGACCTTTGACCCTGCACAGTAATAACAAACTGAAACAGCCTGTTCCTGATGAATCAGTCCACTGGAGAACCAGCAGAACTTTCTGTACCTCTGAGGTATTTGGACCTCACAGTAACTTCACACAGGGCTTTTATCTCCTTCATTCAGAGTCCCGAGACGCTTTGATTCCTGCAGGCTTCATTTGTCTGTTCAAAGATCGATGACATGTCGGGAACAGGAAGAAAGAGGCTTTCATGTAAGAGTTTAAAACCTTTACATTGTTCCTGTTTGAGACACTGAACATCGAGCGGGGCACATTTCTGTGACTCTGAGCGTGAGAGAAACAAAACAAACAAGGCCATGTCATGTTGTCAAGTCCTCAGAGTGTGACCACTTGTAAAACTGAACGCTTCCCTCTGCTCGATGACAAAACGCTTCAAGTCTTTTCAAACGTCTCACTGATCATAAACTGGATCATAAACCTGGAGCCTGCAGGACTTTAACTTTCTCAGACATCACTTGTGTTTATTACATTGTCTATGTTCACTCCTCCTACAGTTAATATCCCTCTCTCTCTCCACTCCCACTCTCTCCTGCAGAGGGGGAGGTAAAGAGAGAGATAAAGTAAAGATGAACTCAGCAAACATGGCTGCTGTTTTAACCACACACACATATAAACATACATACTACATCCACACTGACAAACATCAGAGCCTCGCACAGGGAACCCTCAGCAGTGTTCAGAAAGAGAACTGGAGCCAGACCTGTTCCTCTCCTATTGTCCTGACAGACAGAGCCACTGCACCCCCCTAATAACACCTTAAATAAGAGCTCAAATCATAACATGCCAACACCATAAATAAGAGCTCAAATCATAACATGCCAACACCTTAAATAAGAGCTCACATCATAACATGCCAACACCTTAAATAAGAGCTCAAATCGTAACATGCCAACACCTTAAATAAGAGCTCACATCATAACATGCCAACACCTTAAATAAGAGCTCACATCATAACATGCCAACACCTTAAATAAGAGCTCACATCATAACATGCCAACACCTTAAATAAGAGCTCACATCATAACATGCCAACACCTTAAATAAGAGCTCACATCATAACATGCCAACACCTTAAATAAGAGCTCACATCATAAATACCCTCCTGTCTTTCTTTATTTTTATGGCGATGAAGTCAGGTGTACGTATTCAGCACATTTAGTGGATAGTTAAGATATAGAGGCAATCTTTCTTACCTGGTTCCAGTTTGATGATCTTCACGGCGGCGAGCTCTCCTGTTTGAATGTTTCGCGCCTGAAAGACACAGAAAGGTTTACAGACCAATGCAGAGCTGGCTAAACACTGAAGCTTCAGTGTCCACCACATGGCAACCTGCATGAGCATGGACTCTAGGGGGGGAGAGAGACAGCTCTCTACAATGTTTAGAATTTAGAATGCAGTACCCATTTTAACCACTAGGTGCCAGAGTTACAGATTGCTCCTTTAAATACTCTGATGTACATGTTGTCCGTTTCTGTTTCTTCTGTTGTGCAGAACATTTTTCTCTGTTAGTTTTTCCTTCAGCTTCATGACAGAGCAGAAACGTTCAAACTGGTCTCCCTCCATCGTTTGTGAACTTTCTATTTTTAAGTCACTTATGCTGACTTCCAAATCCAGGTCAAGATGGGATGCTCTCTAATCCGTGGGAGTGAGGCGATGGGGCGAGCAGCTAAATCAGCTGTAAACCAGAAAAGCCTCCAGCATGGCCCCCTCTTAGCGCACACACACACACACACACACACACACACACACACACACACACACACACACACACACACACACACACACACACACACACACACACACACACACACACACACACACACACACACACACACACACACACACACACACACACACACACACACACACACACCTCTGACTTGTTCTGCAGGCCTGCAGCATAACGAGCAAAACACCTAACAGAGAATTAATATGAAAAAGTGTTTTACACGTATTCTGGAGTTAGTTCAGCTTTTCTCTGTGAGAATCAACCTCCAAGACTTCCTCATTACCTGGGACGAAAAAAACAAACCAAGCAAACTTAAACCAGGAAAGAGAAGTGAGACATTGCAGACCAGGACAGTTTTAACTACCCAAAAGGAGGACTGAAGGAGGACCGGAGGAGGACTGAAGGAGGTCCGAAGGAGGACAGAATGAGGGACTGAAGGAGGACTGAAAGAGGACATAATGAGGACTGAAGGAGGACTGAAAGAGGACTGAAGGAGGACTGAAGGAGGACTGAAAGAGGACTGAAGGAGGGACTGAATGAGGACTGAAGGAGGGACTGAAGGAGGACTGAAAGAGGACTGAAGGGGGACTGAAGGAGGACTGAAAGAGGACAGAATGAGGACTGAAGGAAGGACTGAAGAAGGACTGAACTTGGGACTGAATGAGGACTGAAGGAGGGACTGAAGGAGGACTGAAAGAGGACTGAAGGAGGACTGAAGGAGGACTGAAAGAGGACTGAAGGAGGGACTGAATGAGGACTGAAGGAGGGACTGAAGGAGGACTGAAAGAGGACTGAAGGGGGACTGAAGGAGGACTGAAAGAGGACAGAATGAGGACTGAAGGAAGGACTGAAGAAGGACTGAACTTGGGACTGAAGGAAGGACCGAAGGAGGACAGGACGACTGAAGGAGGACAGAATGAGGACTGAAGGGGGGACTGAAGGAGGACTGAAAGAGGACTGAAGGGGGACTGAAAGAGGACAGAATGAGGACTGAAGGAAGGACTGAAGAAGGACTGAACTTGGGACTGAGAAAGGACCAAAGGAGGACTGAAAGAGGACAGAATGAGGACTGAAGGAGGACTGAAAGAGGACTAAAGGGGGACTGAAAGAGGACAAAATGAGGACTGAAGGAGGGACTGAAGGAGGACTGAACTTGGGAGTGAAGGAAGGACCGAAGGAAGGACCGAAGGAGGACTGAATTTGGGACTGAGAAAGGACCGAAGGAGGACTGAAAGAGGACAGAATGAGGACTGAATTTGGGACTGAGAAAGGACCGAAGGAGGATTGAAAGAGGACTGAAGGAAGGACTGAAGGGGGGACTGAAGGAGAACTGAATTTGGGACTGAAGGAAGGACCCAAGGAGGACTGAATGAGGACTGAAAGAGGACAGAATGAGGGACTAAAGGAGGACAGAAGGAGGGACTGAAAGAGGACAGGACGCCTGAAAGAGGACAGAAGGAGGACAGAATGAGGACTGAAGGGGGGACTGAAGGAGGACTGAATTTGGGACTGAAGGAAGGACTGAAGGAGGACTGAAGGAGGACTGAAGGAGGGACTGAAGGAGGACTGAAGGAGGACTGAATTTGGGACTGAAGGAAGGACCGAAGGAGGACTGAGGACTGAAGGAGGACTGAAAGAGGACTGAAGGAGGGACCGAAAGAGGACTGAAGGAGGACTGAAGGAGGACTTTAGAAAGGACTGAAGGAGGACTGGAGGAAGCACTCAAGGTGTGTTCCTGGTGTCAGAGTGGCCCTGAACACACCCTCAGACAGACGCATGTTTGGACAGGGGCCTGATCATATTTCACCGTTGGTGCTGTGGGAGAATACCAGGCGCAGCATTCCTCTGCTAGCCTGTCTGAGAGTGGGGGTGGAGGGGGGTTGGCCACAGAGCCTTTGTATGGAGAGGGACCGTGACAGGCTGCCTTGACTATCACACTGAGGATCAGCTGGGATGTCTCTGTTCACCACGACAAATACAGCTCACCAGAGCCCACAGGCTGCAGGGAAATATGGACCAATCCTGTTGTTTTGTTTCAAGGATTGTGTTTGGATAATTATTTTATTATTTCTTAAACTCGTTCAATTCAGTTTTCAAGCAGGTTAAACCTGTCTCCACAACATGTTTGATCTATAACAGTCCTCCGCTGTGCAGCTGGCTCTGTTAAACTGAACTTCATGTTATCATACGCGTGGGTCACATGTTATCATACGCGTGGGTCACATGTTATCATACGCATGGGTCACATGTTATCATACGCGTGAGTCACATGTTATCATACGTGTGAGTCACATGTTATCATACGTGAGTCACATGTTAGTCACATGTTATCAAAGGTGAGTCACATGTTATCATACGCGTGGGTCACATGTTATCATACGCGTGAGTCACATGTTATCATACGCGTGAGTCACATGTTATCATACGTGTGAGTCACATGTTATCATACGTGAGTCACATGTTAGTCACATGTTATCAAAGGTGAGTCACATGTTATCATACGCGTGAGTCACATGTTATCATACGTGTGGGTCACATGTTATCATACGTGAGTCACATGTTATCAAACGTGTGGGTCACATGTTATCATACGTGAGTCACATGTTATCATACGTGAGTCACATGTTAGTCACATGTTATCAAAGGTGAGTCACATGTTATCATACGCGTGGGTCACATGTTATCATACGCGTGAGTCACATGTTATCATACGCGTGAGTCACATGTTATCATACGTGTGAGTCACATGTTATCATACGTGAGTCACATGTTAGTCACATGTTATCAAAGGTGAGTCACATGTTATCATACGCGTGAGTCACATGTTATCATACGTGTGGGTCACATGTTATCATACGCGTGAGTCACATGTTATCATACGTGTGAGTCACATGTTATCATACGTGAGTCACATGTTAGTCACATGTTATCAAAGGTGAGTCACATGTTATCATACGCGTGGGTCACATGTTATCATACGCGTGAGTCACATGTTATCATACGCGTGAGTCACATGTTATCATACGTGTGAGTCACATGTTATCATACGTGAGTCACATGTTATCATACGTGAGTCACATGTTATCATACATGAGTCACATGTTAGTCACATGTTATCAAAGGTGAGTCACATGTTATCATACGCGTGAGTCACATGTTATCATACGTGTGGGTCACATGTTATCATACGTGAGTCACATGTTATCATACGTGTGGGTCACATGTTATCATACGTGAGTCACATGTTATCATACGTGAGTCACATGTTAGTCACATGTTATCAAAGGTGAGTCACATGTTATCATACGCGTGAGTCACATATTATCATACGTGTGGGTCACATGTTATCATACGTGAGTCACATGTTATCATACGTGAGTCACATGTTATCATACGCGTGAGTCACATGTTATCATACGTGTGGGTCACATGTTATCAAAGGTGAGTCACATGTTATCATACGTGTGGGTCACATGTTATCATACGTGAGTCACATGTTATCATACGCATGAGTCACATGTTATCATACGCATGAGTCACATGTTATCATACGTGTGGGTCACATGTTATCATACGTGAGTCACATGTTATCATACGTGAGTCACATGTTATCATACGCGTGAGTCACATGTTATCATACGCGTGGGTCACATGTTATCATACGGTAGTCACATGTTATCATACGTATGGGTCACATGTTATCAAAGGTGAGTCACATGTTATCATACGTATGGGTCACATGTTATCATACGGTAGTCACATGTTATCATACAGTAGTCACATGTTATCATACGTATGGGTCACATGTTATCATACGGTAGTCACATGTTATCATACGGTAGTCACATGTTATCATACGGTAGTCACATGTTATCATACGTGAGTCACATGTTATCATACGTGAGTCACATGTTATCATACGTGTGAGTCACATGTTATCATACGTGTGAGTCACATGTTATCATACGCGTGAGTCACATGTTATCATACGCGTGGGTCACATGTTATCATACGTGAGTCACATGTTATCATACGTGAGTCACATGTTATCATACGTGAGTCACATGTTATCATACGCGTGGGTCACATGTTATCATACGTGAGTCACATGTTATCATACGTGAGTCACATGTTATCATACGCGTGAGTCACATGTTATCATACGCGTGGGTCACATGTTATCATACGTGAGTCACATGTTATCATACGTGTGGGTCACATGTTATCATACGTGAGTCACATGTTATCATACGTGAGTCACATGTTATCATACGTGTGAGTCACATGTTATCATACGTGTGGGTCACATGTTATCATGTGTTCACTGTACCTTGTAGACGTCTCCGTACGTTCCACTGCCGACTCTCTGAATGAGTTCAAAGTCATGTTGGGGGTTTCTTCTCTGGATTTCTCCGCTGGGCCGGGGAAAGAGATCCATGGTGGCTGGAACCAATCGATCCTTTACATTTAGTTGGCCAGATCAGATGAGGAGGCGTGGGGGGGGGGGGGTGTTCTGATGAAGCAGAGGTCCTGAATATTAATGAACCAGTGTTTACTCAGACTGTTCTTCTCCTCGCTCCATGACCTGAGGGACAGACGTGAAAGAAGAAAGAGTTCAGGAGATATTTACTGAAGTCAAAGTAAAGAACTCGACAAACACTGAAACACGTCAACAGAACAGAAGACCCTAACCTCCACCAGCTAAACAGAAGACCCTAACCTCCACCAGCTGAACAGAAGACCCTAACCTCCACCAGCTAAACAGAAGACCCTAACCTCCACCAGCTAAACAGAAGACCCTAACCTCCACCAGCTGAACAGAAGACCCTAACCTCCACCAGCTGAACAGAAGACCCTAACCTCCACCAGCTAAACAGAAGACCCTAACCTCCACCAGCTGAACAGAAGACCCTAACCTCCACCAGCTGAACAGAAGACCCTAACCTCCACCAGCTGAACAGAAGACCCTAACCTCCACCAGCTGAACAGAAGACCCTAACCTCCACCAGCTGAACAGAAGACCCTAACCTCCACCAGCTGAACAGAAGACCCTAACCTCCACCAGCTAAACAGAAGACCCTAACCTCCACCAGCTGAACAGAAGACCCTAACCTCCACCAGCTGAACAGAAGACCCTAACCTCCACCAGCTGAACAGAAGACCCTAACCTCCACCAGCTGAACAGAAGACCCTAACCTCCACCAGCTGAACAGAAGACCCTAACCTCCACCAGCTGAACAGAAGACCCTAACCTCCACCAGCTAAACAGAAGACCCTAACCTCCACCAGCTGAACAGAAGACCCTAACCTCCACCAGCTGAACAGAAGACCCTAACCTCCACCAGCTAAACAGAAGACCCTAACGTCCACCAGCTGAACAGAAGACCCTAACCTCCACCAGCTGAACAGAAGACCCTAACCTCCACCAGCTAAACAGAAGACCCTAACCTCCACCAGCTGAACAGAAGACCCTAACCTCCACCAGCTAAACAGAAGACCCTAACCTCCACCAGCTGAACAGAA
>NC_083629.1:26168977-26198977 GCF_963584025.1 Labrus mixtus | reverse complement strand
CTGTGGTCTGGATCATTAACTCACCTGTGGTCTGGATCAGTAACTCACCTGTGATCTGGATCCTTAATTCACCTGTGTTCTGGATCATTAACTCACCTGTGTTCTGGATCATTAACTCACCTGTGGTCTGGATCATTAACTCACCTGTGGTCTGGATCAGATACTCACCTGTGGTCTGGATCATTAACTCACCTGTGGTCTGGATCAGTAACTCACCTGTGATCTGGATCATATACTCACCTGTGGTCTGGCTCATTAACTCACCTGTGTTCTGGATCAGATATTCACCTGTGGTCTGGATCAGTAACTCACCTGTGTTCTGGATCAGATACTCACCTGTGTTCTGGATCATTAACTCACCTGTGGTCTGGATCAGTAACTCACCTGTGGTCTGGATCCTTAACTCACCTGTGGTCTGGATCATTAACTCACCTGTGTTCTGGATCCTTAATTCACCTGTGGTCTGGATCATTAACTCACCTGTGGTCTGGATCATTAATTCACCTGTGGTCTGGATCATTAACTCACCTGTGATCTGGATCATTAACTCACCTGTGGTCTGGATCAGATACTCACCTGTGGTCTGGATCATTAACTCACCTGTGATCTGGATCATTAACTCACCTGTGGTCTGGATCAGATACTCACCTGTGGTCTGGATCATTAACTCACCTGTGGTCTGGATCCTTAACTCACCTGTGGTCTGGATCAGTAACTCACCTGTGATCTGGATCATATACTCACCTGTGGTCTGGATCTTGAACTCACCTGTGTTCTGGATCAGATACTCACCTGTGGTTTGGATCAGTAACTCACCTGTGTTCTGGATCAGATACTCACCTGTGTTCTGGATCATTAACTCACCTGTGTTCTGGATCCTTAATTCACCTGTGGTCTGGATCATTAACTCACCTGTGTTCTAGATCATTAATTCACCTGTGTTCTGGATCATTAACTCACCTGTGGTCTGGATCATTAACTCACCTGTGATCTGGATCATTAACTCACCTGTGGTCTGGATCAGATACTCACCTGTGGTCTGGATCATTAACTCACCTGTGGTCTGGATCCTTAACTCACCTGTGTTCTGGATCAGATACTCACCTGTGGTTTGGATCAGTAACTCACCTGTGTTCTGGATCAGATACTCACCTGTGGTCTGGCTCATTAACTCACCTGTGTTCTGGATCAGATATTCACCTGTGGTCTGGATCAGTAACTCACCTGTGTTCTGGATCAGATACTCACCTGTGTTCTGGATCATTAACTCACCTGTGGTCTGGATCAGTAACTCACCTGTGGTCTGGATCCTTAACTCACCTGTGGTCTGGATCATTAACTCACCTGTGTTCTGGATCCTTAATTCACCTGTGGTCTGGATCATTAACTCACCTGTGTTCTGGATCATTAATTCACCTGTGTTCTGGATCATTAACTCACCTGTGGTCTGGATCATTAACTCACCTGTGATCTGGATCATTAACTCACCTGTGGTCTGGATCAGATACTCACCTGTGGTCTGGATCATTAACTCACCTGTGGTCTGGATCAGTAACTCACCTGTAATCTGGATCATATACTCACCTGTGGTCTGGATCATTAACTCACCTGTGTTCTGGATCAGATACTCACCTGTGGTTTGGATCAGTAACTCACCTGTGTTCTGGATCAGATACTCACCTGTGTTCTGGATCAGATACTCACCTGTGATCTGGATCAGATACTCACCTGTGATCTGGATCATATACTCACCTGTGATCTGGATCATATACTCACCTGTGGTCTGGATCAGTAACTCACCTGTGTTCTGGATCAGATACTCACCTGTGGTTTGGATCAGTAACTCACCTGTGTTCTGGATCAGATACTCACCTGTGTTCTGGATCAGATACTCACCTGTGGTCTGGATCCTTAACTCACCTGTTGTCTGGATCATTAACTCACCTGTGGTCTGGATCAGTAACTCACCTGTGATCTGGATCATTAACTCACCTGTGGTCTGGATCAGTAACTCACCTGTGATCTGGATCATATACTCACCTGTGGTCTGGCTCATTAACTCACCTGTGTTCTGGATCAGATATTCACCTGTGGTCTGGATCAGTAACTCACCTGTGTTCTGGATCAGATACTCACCTGTGTTCTGGATCCTTAATTCACCTGTGGTCTGGATCATTAACTCACCTGTGGTCTGGATCATTAACTCACCTGTGGTCTGGATCAGATACTCACCTGTGGTCTGGATCATTAACTCACCTGTGGTCTGGATCATTAACTCACCTGTGATCTGGATCATATACTCACCTGTGGTCTGGCTCATTAACTCACCTGTGTTCTGGATCAGATATTCACCTGTGGTCTGGATCAGTAACTCACCTGTGTTCTGGATCAGATACTCACCTGTGTTCTGGATCATTAACTCACCTGTGGTCTGGATCAGTAACTCACCTGTGTTCTGGATCCTTAACTCACCTGTGGTCTGGATCATTAACTCACCTGTGTTCTGGATCCTTAATTCACCTGTGGTCTGGATCATTAACTCACCTGTGTTCTGGATCATTAATTCACCTGTGGTCTGGATCATTAACTCACCTGTGGTCTGGATCATTAACTCACCTGTGATCTGGATCAGTAACTCACCTGTGGTCTGGATCAGATACTCACCTGTGGTCTGGATCATTAACTCACCTGTGATCTGGATCATTAACTCACCTGTGATCTGGATCATTAACTCACCTGTGGTCTGGATCAGATACTCACCTGTGGTCTGGATCAGATACTCACCTGTGGTCTGGATCATTAACTCACCTGTGGTCTGGATCATATACTCACCTGTGGTCTGGCTCATTAACTCACCTGTGGTCTGGATCAGTAACTCACCTGTGGTCTGGATCAGTAACTCACCTGTGATCTGGATCATATACTCACCTGTGGTCTGGCTCATTAACTCACCTGTGTTCTGGATCAGATACTCACCTGTGGTTTGGATCAGTAACTCACCTGTGTTCTGGATCAGATACTCACCTGTGTTCTGGATCATTAACTCACCTGTGGTCTGGATCAGTAACTCACCTGTGGTCTGGATCAGTAACTCACCTGTGATCTGGATCATTAACTCACCTGTGATCTGGATCATATACTCACCTGTGATCTGGATCATATACTCACCTGTGGTCTGGATCATTAACTCACCTGTGTTCTGGATCAGATACTCACCTGTGGTTTGGATCAGTAACTCACCTGTGTTCTGGATCAGATACTCACCTGTGTTCTGGATCAGATACTCACCTGTGGTCTGGATCCTTAACTCACCTGTGGTCTGGATCATTAACTCACCTGTGGTCTGGATCAGTAACTCACCTGTGATCTGGATCATTAACTCACCTGTGATCTGGATCATATACTCACCTGTGGTCTGGATCAGATACTCACCTGTGTTCTGGATCCTTAACTCACCTGTGGTCTGGATCATTAACTCACCTATGTTCTGGATCCTTAACTCACCTGTGGTCTGGATCATTAACTCACCTGTGTTCTGGATCCTTAATTCACCTGTGGTCTGGATCATTAACTCACCTGTGTTCTGGATCATTAATTCACCTGTGGTCTGGATCATTAACTCACCTGTGGTCTGGATCATTAACTCACCTGTGATCTGGATCAGTAACTCACCTGTGGTCTGGATCAGATACTCACCTGTGGTCTGGATCATTAACTCACCTGTGATCTGGATCATATACTCACCTGTGGTCTGGCTCATTAACTCACCTGTGTTCTGGATCAGATATTCACCTGTGGTCTGGATCAGTAACTCACCTGTGTTCTGGATCAGATACTCACCTGTGTTCTGGATCCTTAATTCACCTGTGGTCTGGATCATTAACTCACCTGTGGTCTGGATCATTAACTCACCTGTGGTCTGGATCAGATACTCACCTGTGGTCTGGATCATTAACTCACCTGTGGTCTGGATCAGTAACTCACCTGTGATCTGGATCATATACTCACCTGTGGTCTGGCTCATTAACTCACCTGTGTTCTGGATCAGATATTCACCTGTGGTCTGGATCAGTAACTCACCTGTGTTCTGGATCAGATACTCACCTGTGTTCTGGATCATTAACTCACCTGTGGTCTGGATCAGTAACTCACCTGTGTTCTGGATCCTTAACTCACCTGTGGTCTGGATCATTAACTCACCTGTGTTCTGGATCCTTAATTCACCTGTGGTCTGGATCATTAACTCACCTGTGTTCTGGATCATTAATTCACCTGTGGTCTGGATCATTAACTCACCTGTGGTCTGGATCATTAACTCACCTGTGATCTGGATCAGTAACTCACCTGTGGTCTGGATCAGATACTCACCTGTGGTCTGGATCATTAACTCACCTGTGATCTGGATCATTAACTCACCTGTGATCTGGATCATTAACTCACCTGTGGTCTGGATCAGATACTCACCTGTGGTCTGGATCAGATACTCACCTGTGGTCTGGATCATTAACTCACCTGTGGTCTGGATCATATACTCACCTGTGGTCTGGCTCATTAACTCACCTGTGGTCTGGATCAGTAACTCACCTGTGGTCTGGATCAGTAACTCACCTGTGATCTGGATCATATACTCACCTGTGGTCTGGCTCATTAACTCACCTGTGTTCTGGATCAGATACTCACCTGTGGTTTGGATCAGTAACTCACCTGTGTTCTGGATCAGATACTCACCTGTGTTCTGGATCATTAACTCACCTGTGGTCTGGATCAGTAACTCACCTGTGGTCTGGATCAGTAACTCACCTGTGATCTGGATCATTAACTCACCTGTGATCTGGATCATATACTCACCTGTGATCTGGATCATATACTCACCTGTGGTCTGGATCATTAACTCACCTGTGTTCTGGATCAGATACTCACCTGTGGTTTGGATCAGTAACTCACCTGTGTTCTGGATCAGATACTCACCTGTGTTCTGGATCAGATACTCACCTGTGGTCTGGATCCTTAACTCACCTGTGGTCTGGATCATTAACTCACCTGTGGTCTGGATCAGTAACTCACCTGTGATCTGGATCATTAACTCACCTGTGATCTGGATCATATACTCACCTGTGGTCTGGATCAGATACTCACCTGTGTTCTGGATCCTTAACTCACCTGTGGTCTGGATCATTAACTCACCTATGTTCTGGATCCTTAACTCACCTGTGGTCTGGATCATTAACTCACCTATGTTCTGGATCCTTAATTCACCTGTGGTCTGGATCATTAACTCACCTATGTTCTGGATCCTTAATTCACCTGTGGTCTGGATCATTAACTCACCTGTGTTCTGGATCATTAACTCACCTGTGTTCTGGATCATTAACTCACCTGTGGTCTGGATCATTAACTCACCTGTGGTCTGGATCATTAACTCATCTGTGGTCTGGATCCTTAACTCACCTGTGGTCTGGATCATTAACTTACCTGTGGTCTGGATCCTTAACTCACCTGTGGTCTGGATCCTTAACTCACCTGTGGTCTGGATCATTAACTCACCTATGTTCTGGATCCTTAACTCACCTGTGGTCTGGATCATTAACTCACCTATGTTCTGGATCCTTAATTCACCTGTGGTCTGGATCATTAACTCACCTATGTTCTGGATCCTTAATTCACCTGTGGTCTGGATCATTAACTCACCTGTGTTCTGGATCATTAACTCACCTGTGTTCTGGATCATTAACTCACCTGTGGTCTGGATCATTAACTCACCTGTGGTCTGGATCATTAACTCATCTGTGGTCTGGATCCTTAACTCACCTGTGGTCTGGATCATTAACTTACCTGTGGTCTGGATCCTTAACTCACCTGTGGTCTGGATCATTAACTCACCTGTGGTCTGGATCCTTAACTCACCTGTGGTCTGGATCATTAACTCACCTGTGGTCTGGATCCTTAACTCACCTGTGTTCTGGATCCTTAACTCACCTGTGGTTTTCTGTGTCATCCATCCAGAGATCGATGGAGACTTCCTGAATAACCTGAAGGTTCTCGTTCCGTGGCTGCTCAGCCCTGGAAGCATCGACGTGAAGGAAATCAACGGCAGCGAGATAACCTGCAGAGGTCTGCTGGAGTACTTCAAGGTGAGAACAGGAAACACACAAACAGGAAGTACACACATTAATGTCTGTTTGTGTGTCAGTGTGAGGCAGCTGAAGACAGGAAGCAACAAAATAAAGAAATCATTCACCATTTCAAATAAAAACAAAGAGTTCTTCACAAGTCTTAATGAATTTGGCAACTAAGGCCTCGTATCCACCTGACGTTTTCTTCAGGGCAGTAAAGCGCTGGCTGTGCGCTCGGGAGTGTCTCCATGACAACAGTTTAATGAATGGCTGTATGACCTACACGGCTCCGTTACTTTGTACTGCATGTTTTATATTTGAGGTCGTTTTTTTACGCCAGCAGACATGAGGAGGATGTGCTATAATACAGGGAATATCTTCCATTTTGAAAAGACGTGCAGCGCTTTTCTTCTCAGGTCACAAACGTTTCATGCAGACACTCCCGAGCGCACAGCCAGCGCTTTACTGCCAGGTGGACACAGGGCCTAACTCCTCAGTAGAATGTGTGTGTGAAATGCATTTCACCTCAGTCTGGTACTAGCTAACTTGGTAGGGGGTGTTCTCTAGATCAGTGGGAGTGGCCTGTGCTGCTGTGCATTCTGGGAGTTGTTGTCTTTCATCAACATGAGCCATAAATACACTTTCTGCCTTTTCTTGGTCAAGATGACACCAACTTCAAAATTTATATGACCCAATTTCAAAACAGATCCTCGTTTCACCTGGTGAAGTTTCCCTTTAAGTGTTGAATATTTAACAGTTTCATTTAAATTGATGTCTCTGTTTTATTTCAGGCATACATTAAGATCTATCAGGGCGAGGAGCTGCCTCATCCAAAGTCCATGCTGCAGGTAACACAACTTTACTACACTTTACTACACTTTACTTTACTACACTTTACTACATTTTACTTTAGTACACTTTACTTGACTACACTTTACTTGACTACACTTTACTTTACTACACTTTACTTGACTACACTTTACTACACTTTACTTTACTAAACTTTATTTTACTACACTTTACTTTACTACACTTTACTTTACTACACTTTACTACATTTTACTTTAGTACACTTTACTTGACTACACTTTATTTTACTACACTTTACTTTACTACACTTTACTACATTTTACTTTAGTACACTCTACTTTACTACATTTTACTACACTTCACTTTACTACACTTTACGACACTTTATTTTACTACACTTTACTGCACTTTACTTTACTACACTTTACTTTACTACACTTTATTTTACTACACTTTACTTTACTACACTTTACTACATTTTACTTTAGTACACTCTACTTTACTACATTTTACTACACTTCACTACACTTTACTACATTTTACTACACATTACTTTACTACACTTTATTTTACTACTTTATTACACTTTACTATACTACACTTTACTTTACTACATTTTACTACACTTTACTACACTTTACCACACTTTACGACACTTTATTTTACTACGCTTTACTTTACTACATTTTACTACACTTCACTTTACTACACTTTACTACATTTTACTTTACTACACTTTACCACACTTTACTTTACTACATTTTACTACACTTTACTTTACTACACTTTACTACATTTTACTTTAGTACACTTTACTTTACTACACTTTACTTCACTACACTTTACTTTACTACACTTTACTACATTTTACTACACTTTACTTTACTACATTTTACTACACTTTACTACACTTTACGACACTTTATTTTACTACACTTTACTTTACTACACTTTACTTTAGTACACTTTACTTTACTACACTTTACTACACTTTACAACACTTTATTTTACTACACTTTACTTTACTACACTTTACTACACTTTACTTCACTACATTTTACTACACTTTACTTTACTACATTTTACTACACTTTACTTTACTACACTTTACTACACTTTACTACATTTTACTTTACTACACTTTACCACACTTTACTTTACTACATTTTACTACACTTTACTTTACTACACTTTACTACATTTTACTTTAGTACACTTTACTTTACTACACTTTACTTCACTACACTTTACTACACTTTATTACATTTTACTACACTTTACTTTACTACACTTTACTACACTTTACTTTACTACACTTTACTACATTTTACTACACTTTACTACACTTTACTACACTTTACGACACTTTATTTTACTACACTTTACTTTAGTACACTTTACTTTACTACACTTTACTTTACTACACTTTACAACACTTTATTTTACTACACTTTACTTTACTACACTTTACTACACTTTACTTTACTACATTTTACTACACTTTACTTTACTACATTTTACTACACTTTACTTTACTACACTTTACTACACTTTACTTTAGTACACTTTACTTTACTACACTTTACTTTACTACACTTTACAACACTTTATTTTACTACACTTTACTTTACTACACTTTACTTTACTACATTTTACTACACTTTACTTTACTACAGATTGTGAGGGGAGGGGGAACAGTACAGATTGTGAGGGGAGGGGGAGGGGGAACAGTACAGATTGTGAGGGGAGGGGGAGGGGGAGGGGGAACAGTACAGATTGTGAGGGGAGGGGGAACAGTACAGATTGTGAGGGGAGTGGCTTCCAGTCTGGGAGATGATGTTGTTCTATTAGCTTGTTCAGACCTCCAGCTGGTCGGGGTTAGCGTTAGCGTTAGCGTTAGCCGAGGAGAGAGAGAGAGAGCATTTGAACCTGAAGAAAAAAGGGAAACGCCCTCTTTCTCAGTTTATCCTCTTTCTTCCAGCTCTTTACAGAAATGTATTTTTTGAGATGTTGAATGAGGTGAAGATGATCACCTGTTCATACCTGCTCATTAATCGTCTCTTCCTCTCAGGCCACGGCGGAGGCCAATAACTTGGCAGCTGTAGCGGCGGCGAAGGATTTGTACAATAAGAAGATGGAGGAGGTGAGAAAAGTAAAGATTGTGTTAAAAGAAGACATCTCCTCCTCCTCACTGAGCCTCTGTTCTCTTAGGTGTGTGGTGGGGATCGGCCCTTCCTGGCCCCCAGCGAGCTGCAGGCCCGTCACGGCGCCATCAGGGAGGAGGCGCTGCAGGTGTTTCGGGGCGTGAAGAAAATGGGAGGCGAGGAGTTCAGCCGGCGTTACCTGCAGCAGCTGGAGGGAGAGATCGACGAGGTGTTCGTCCAGTACATCAAGCACAACGACTCCAAGAACATTTTCCATGCCGCACGCACGCCAGCCACGCTGTTCGTGGTCATCTTTGTCATGTACGTGGCGGCAGGCATCACAGGCTTTGTGGGCGTGGACATCATCGCCAGTCTGTGCAACATGATCCTGGGTCTGGCTCTGATCACACTCTGCACCTGGGCCTACATCCGCTACTCCGGGGAGTACCGAGAGCTCGGCGCCGTCATCGACCAGGTGGCCGGAGCGCTTTGGGACCAGGTAATGACCACGAGTCCAAATCATAACAATCATTCAAAACTTTAATCAATGCTCACCTGTCTCATCCAGTTTGGAAAGTTCGACTCCAAACAAAACAAGTTTAGTAAAATCGTTTTTAAAAACATGAACATTTACATAAAATCCGTAAAGTCACAGAAAATTATGATCATGAAAAAAAGTCTCTAATTATAAAGTTCCTAAAGTTCAGGTGATGTCATCATGTATGTTCAGGTGATGTCATGATGTCATCATGTATGTTCAGGTGATGTCATGTATGTTCAGGTGATGTCATCATGTATGTTCAGGTGATGTCATGATGTCATCATGTATGTTCAGGTGATGTCATGTATGTTCAGGTGATGTCATCATGTATGTTCAGGTGATGTCATCATGTCATCATGTATGTTCAGGTGATGTCATGTATGTTCAGGTGATGTCATGATGTATGTTCAGGTGATGTCATCATGTATGTTCAGGTGATGTCATCGTGTATGTTCAGGTGATGTCATCATGTATGTTCAGGTGATGTCATGTATGTTCAGGTGATGTCATCATGTATGTTCAGGTGATGTCATGTATGTTCAGGTGATGTCATGATGTCATGTATGTTCAGGTGATGTCATCATGTATGTTCAGGTGATGTCATCATGTATGTTCAGGTGATGTCATCGTGTATGTTCAGGTGATGTCATGATGTCATGTATGTTCAGGTGATGTCATGATGTCATCGTGTATGTTCAGGTGATGTCATGATGTCATCGTGTATGTTCAGGTGATGTCATAATGTCATCATGTATGTTCAGGTGATGTCATGATGTCATTGTGTATGTTCAGGTGATGTCATCATGTATGTTCAGGTGATGTCATTGTGTATGTTCAGGTGATATCATCATGTATGTTCAGGTGATGTCATGATGTCATCATGTATGTTCAGGTGATGTCATAATGTATGTTCAGGTGATGTCATCGTGTATGTTCAGGTGAGGTCATGATGTCATCGTGTATGTTCAGGTGATGTCATAATGTCATCATGTATGTTCAGGTGATGTCATCATGTATGTTCAGGTGATGTCATGATGTCATCGTGTATGTTCAGGTGATGTCATCGTGTATGTTCAGGTGATGTCATCATGTATGTTCAGGTGATGTCATGATGTCATCGTGTATGTTCAGGTGATGTCATCGTGTATGTTCAGGTGATGTCATCATGTATGTTCAGGTGATGTCACCTGTATGTTCAGATGATGTCATAATGTCATCATGTATGTTCAGGTGATGTTACCTGTATGTTCAGGTGATGTCATTGTGTATGTTCAGGTGATGTCATCATGTATGTTCAGGTGATGTCATAATGTCATCATGTATGTTCAGGTGATGTTACCTGTATGTTCAGGTGATGTCATCATGTATGTTCAGGTGATGTCATCATGTATGTTCTAACAGTGATCATGTTTTCTCTTTTCATGCTTCCTCAGGGGAGCACTAACGAGGTGAGTCAACGTTTCCTAAATGTTGGCACAGATAAATCCTGGAGACGACCTTACTTGTTATAAAGTCTTTGATGTTCTCTTCTGATTGTGTGTTATGTTTCCTCCTCTGCTCCTCAGGCGCTCTACAAGCTCTATAATGTAGCAGCCAATCACAGGCACCTGTACCACCACGCCTTCCCTGGGCCTCAGGTAGAGGAGGAGGCCGAGGAGGAGGACAGGAAGAGGGACTGATTGGAGCAGGGACTTCATGTTGATGGACAGGAGGAGGAGGAGCTTCGTCTCCCATCAGGCACTCTGTTTTTCTGGCCCACCATACATCCCCTGCTTTAACCCCTCGAACAGACTGTATAATGTTCATGATGAGGTCACAGCGCCCCCTGTGGTGCAGCCTGAGTTCACTGGATGGACGGTGTTCTTGTCTGTGAACATATATAGTTAAGGTGTACAGACGCCACGCTGATCCGTCAGCTTCATATTACACGGTTTATGTCTCATCACTCATCGCTCCAGATGCTTTTAAACTAAAGTGTGACCCCCTCCACCTGTGACAGTGGTTCTGTTCTTTACAATTTAGTGCTCTTTATAGGAAACAAAATGTAAGACCTGATGTCTGAAAGCCTCCATGTGTCGTGTCAGTGTTTCAGCCTCCTCAGCATGATAAATGGTTATCTGTCATCTTTGAGCTCTTAAAGCAGCTTTACTTTATAAAACTGGAGTTTAATGGTTGTGACAAAGTGTTTCTGTGCCATCACATTCACACACATGCAGCTTCATGCAGACGCCGCCTGCCAAAGTGCTTTTGCAGTGCAGACGCCTGCCGACACGTGGACACCTTCCTGCAAATGACTGCCTGCAGACATGCAGACGCCTGCCGACACGAGTTAGTATTTATGTTCCTTTGACTTCAGGGAGTTTTTTAATGCACACATTGATCACTCCGCTTCAATAGACAAGAACAAAGACGTTCGTATGGAGACCAGAACTTTATGATATTCACGTTTTTATTAGCGGATGTAAAGAAGAAACAAACTGCAGACTTTATTATTCAGTCGTGTTTTTAATAAACACAAAGTCAGATCTGTACATGATGACCACACTGTGGCCCCGCCCCTTTCTCTTACACACGTCACACCTGTTAAAATACGTTTGTTAAGTATTTTAAAACATCGTCTCCGAAGAGGACATTTAATTTCTTCTGATCTCGAGTCGTGATGAACGAGACACTTAATCTAGAAAACATTCTGCTCATGTGATTGGTCGACCTCCACACGCTGCACGCTGATGGCGTCCGTTAAGAATAACCATAACCCCCGTCTTTTAAACACGTTTACAAGAACCTGAACTTCCCAAAGTCAATAAATCATTAAGATAATAAAAACAAGGTGCCGCGAGGACACGAGCGTTCAGAGAAGCCTAACCCCTCCTTTAAGGACACGCCCACTCCGACAGCTCCTTTAAGGACACGCCCAGCCCGACAGCTCCTTTAAGGACACGCCCACTCCGACAGCTCCTTTAAGGACACGCCCACTCCGACAGCGCCTTTAAGGACACGCCCAGCCCGACAGCTCCTTTAAGGACACGCCCACCCCAGCAGCTCCTTTAAAGACACGCCCACTCTGACACTCCTTAAAGTACACGCCCACTCTGACAGCTCCATTAAGGACACGCCCACTCAGACAGCTCCTTAAAGTACACGCCCACCCCGACAGCATTATGTCTCTGCGACTGCAGACCTGGCCAATCAGAGTAAGTGGGCATGTGGAGAGGCGGGGCTTTAAAGAGACAGCAGCTGAAATGAGGGATTTTACTGTATCAGATAAATAAGGTTTTTGAGTGTCTCAACAGGTGAACCCAAAGTGACATCATTAATGCTCAAGGTGAGTTTGAAATATCTCCTTTAAATAAAGATTACGTAGCTTATATATGTTTAATTACACACACACAGTCACACACACACTCACACACTGTCTTCAAATGATAAAATGTAACCATCAGTGTCCTCGCCATAGTCTGAGTAGAGGCGTTCCCTTCAGACCCAATCAGCTGATAAGTGCGTTGGAATCTGAAGAAGTAGATCCAGAACTTTCAGACGGTGAAGTTGAGTGCTCCGTCCCGCCTCCATTCTCCTTAAAGGGGAGGAGCCTAGCAGCTGATACACCTTTAAGAGAAGGTACTGTCCCTTTAAGGAGGAGCTTCATATAAATATGTGTGAAGGTTTGGGAGTGTCTCAAAAAAGAAAAGTCAAAGAGAAATCAAATGAAAACAAGCAAAGCAGGAGGAGCTGTCCTGACCCGGACCCTCAGCCTGACCCGGACCCCCGTGACCCTCCTGACCCGGACCCTCAGCCTGACCCGGACCCCCCTGACCCCCGTGACCCTCCTGACCCAGACCCTCAGCCTGACCCCCGTGACCCTCCTGACCCGGACCCTCAGCCTGACCCGGACCCCCGTGACCCTCCTGACCCGGACCCTCTTGACCCGGACCCTCAGCCTGACCCGGACCCCCCTGACCCCGACCGTCAGGACAAACAGACGCAGGCAGCTGCAGATAGAAAAGCTGCCTTTTATTTCAGTTCAGTGTCCACAAACAGCTGACGAGCAGGTCGGAGCGTCTCACTGGAGGGTTTTCAGTCACATGTTCATTCATGGTCGAGTGCCCCGCCCCCTTCCTCCTCCGTCACTTCCTGTCTGATTTATTTGGATCAAACGAAGGCACTCGTGTGTTTTGGTAAAGACGCTTTCAGAGAGGCGCCACGCACGCACGCACAGTCACACACTCTCTCTCTCTCTCTCTCTCTCTCGTCACATGAAGTTGTTGCTCGCCGTCTGCTGGGCGTACCACTGCTTCCTCTGCTGGCGGGCCTCGACCTCGGTGAGCAGCGCCTGGCGGTACGCCTCGTACGACTTGACGATGTGTTCGAGTTCCTTCATGAAGAGAAGCTTCAGCATCCCCTGATACGTGTCCAGATCAGCCAGCTGGAACAACTCCCACTTCAGGATGTGGTCGTACCTGAGGAGCATATACTGGTTACACTGGGTACACTGGGTATACTGGTTACACTGGGTACACTGGTTACACTGGTTATACTGGTTACACTGGGTATACTAGTTACACTGGTTACACTGGGTATACTGGGTATACTGGTTACACTGGGTATACTGGGTACACTGGGTACACTGGTTACACTAAAGGTCGCTCTGAGGGTCTAAAGGTCATGCTGGTTACACTGGGTATACTGGTTACACTGGGACCTTTGCTTTGGTTATACTGGTTACACTGGGACCTTTGCTTTGGTTATACTGGTTACACTGGGATGTTTACTGTGGTTACACTGGGACGTTTACTGGGATGTCATGTGACTCACATGGATGACCTTGGCTTGACTACATTCATAACACTGAACAGCGCCACCCGGAGGCGGCACGGTGCAGCTCGCTGTGCGGGCTGGTTGTGTCGTTATGATTCCAGAATAATCCTGTTTGTTACCATGGCAACCAAAACAGACACCAAATATTGTATAATTGATAGTTTAGTATTCTCAGACTCTCTCTTAAAATGACATCATCTGTAGTAACCTGTGATGTCATGATCACATGACCCATCACTCAGACGGTCTCATGCAGGATTATTTAAAGATTCAGACTCTGAAATATAAATCATGTCTGCAGGACGCCCCGACCTTTCTCTTTGATCAAAGTAGTGTAAAGTTTCTTACTTGAGGGGGGCCCGGGCGTACACCTGCAGCCAGTCTGGGATCTCGGCTGTGTGATACGGGTTGGCTGGGACCAGAACGGGCTGGTTCCTGTCTGCAGGCCGCGGCTGATAGGTGATGGGAGGCGGTAAGGGAGGAGGCTGGTCATAGCGAGGCACGCTGCAGCACACAGAGGTCATTTTAAAGAACTCATTATCCCACACAGAGAAGGACCCACAACGCGTCTCCAGCTGGGACTCACCTGGGGGCACAGGGGTGGCGGTACTGAGCCCTCTTGTTGATGTGATCCACGTAGTAGACCCCAAACTCTGCAGACTCCACCTTCTCCCAGCCCGGAGGGAGCCCCTCCCTCTCCAGAGGGTGGCTCCAGTGCGTGGTGTTGGTGTTGTGGTCGATGTAATACTTCCTGCCTCGGATGGTCCAGTCCACGGTCCAGCCGGCAGGAAGTGGGACGTCCTCTCCCGTCAGGTTGGAGAGGTTCCCGAGGGACTTGGCCTGGATCCGACCGATGCCTGATGGGAAACAAACATCAGAGACATGGACTAAACGCCGCCGAGCAGCATGGGAACATGTGGTCCAGAGGAGAGGGTCTAAAGGTCGCTCTGAGGGTCTAAAGGTCACTCTGAGGGTCTGAAGGTCACTCTGAGGGTCTATGGTCACTCTGAGGGTCTGAAGGTCACTCTGAGGGTCTATGGTCACTCTGAGGGTCTAAAGGTCGCTCTGAGGGTCTGAAGGTCACTCTGAGGGTCTGAAGGTCACTCTGAGGGTCTATGGTCACTCTGAGGGTCTGAAGGTCACTCTGAGGGTCTATGGTCACTCTGAGGGTCTAAAGGTCGCTCTGAGGGTCTGAAGGTCACTCTGAGGGTCTGAAGGTCACTCTGAGGGTCTATGGTCACTCTGAGGGTCTGAAGGTCACTCTGAGGGTCTATGGTCACTCTGAGGGTCTGAAGGTCACTCTGAGGGTCTATGGTCACTCTGAGGGTCTATGGTCACTCTGAGGGTCTAAGGGTCACTCTGAGGGTCTGAAGGTCACTCTGAGGGTCTAAAGGTCACTCTGAGGGTCTAAGGGTCACTCTGAGGGTCTGAAGGTCACTCTGAGGGTCTATGGTCACTCTGAGGGTCTGAAGGTCACTCTGAGGGTCTAAGGTCACTCTGAGGGTCTGAAGGTCACTCTGAGGGTCTGAAGGTCGCTTTAAAGGACGCGTCCCCCCCCTCCTTTTTTGCTCCGCAGCGGTGAAAACGGAACTTAACAGAACCGGTTTAATGCAACTGTTCTGATATTTTTACAAACCGACTCGGCGTGATCAACAGTTAACTTATCTACTGTTTGTTAAGTTTTCATCTCTGACAGCGAGAAACCGTTTAACGAGCCGGAGAGACGTTAACAGTCTGCAGTGATAACTGAACCTTTAGGGATTACACTAACCCAGTGGTTCTCAAACTTTTTAGACTGCGTACCACCTCCAAAAATATTTGCCGCTCCAAGTACCACCATTATGGTAGAAGTTAAAATACACTGTAGGCCTATTTCTACACACATTTTACGCAGGAGGCAAATATATTCATAAAATAATATTATTTATTATTGACTGTTGGCAGCCACGCTGTAGGACTACTAAGGGTTAATGTAGACCTCCAGCTGCTTTCTGTTGATTCAGTACTGAACTATAACGGAATATCGAGCGGAACTTTTAAAAACGCTAGGCGTACTCCTGTTGTTGTTTATGTCTGTGCGCGCACAAGCAAAAATTGAGCAGATTAAAGTTGTTTGTTGCAAAAACTAGATTAATTTAGAGGGGAAAACACATTTGATATAAATACAACCCAATAAATACAAGACAGATAAGATAAGAGTACAACAAAAAGAATTGACGTTTTATGCTGAAGGTTTTTTTTTTTTTTAAATATTGTGGAGATTTCTTTGCGTACCACCACAGGGAGCCCGCTTACCACCGGTGGTATGCGTACCATAGTTTGAGAACCACTGCACTAAACGACGTTACACGTTGTGTGCAGCAGGTGAGAGTGAGTAACCATGGTGACTGTCTGTCTGTCAATCAACGATGTCCCGCCCCCTCTATGAATAAAACTCTTCTTTCAGTAAAATTTACTTTGATCATGTGTCACAGAATGAACTAGGCTGTAAGCGGCGAGACGATGAACAGTTCTTACCTGACGGCGGTCGGCTCGGAGCCGGGGGAGTGTGCTGTGGTGGAAGTCTTTGGAAGTTGTGTTCATTGTGCTCGTAGTATCTATAGTCCTCAGGGAAACGGTCCGGGACCCTCCGAGGCCGCTGCTGCTGCTGGTTGTCAAAGTAAGGTTCAGACGGGTAATAATAGCGTGCAGCGTCTCCGTTCTCAGACATCACGTCTGTGAGGAAGGACTGTGACGAGCCCCCGTACTCGTGGGGCAGCTCTCCCAGACTGCGGGGCAGGTACGGAGGTGCTGACATGCGGTGGCTCTCTCTGCGGGCCACCTCGTGAGGAGGCCTCTGCACGGGGGCGCGGAGAAAGCTCTTGTTGCGGGACACCACGGGCTCCCGGCTGGGCGGCACGGTGTAGGCAGTGGGCGCCACATCCGGCAGGGCGACCTCTGCTCGTCGGGGAATAGTCGGTCCATGGCGGATGAATGAGGGCATAAGATCTGCAACCAGGTGAACAGGACAGGTGCAACAAAGCAGCACTTAAATCAGGTACACTGCTGAGCACAGGTAACACGTACTGTCACTTTAAAAATGTCTTTGTTTATACTTTACTGCATCAAGAAGAAAACACAATCCAGACTGCAGTAGCAGACATTTCTGCTTTCCTGCATGTGGGACTTAGAAATAAACGAGTCAAAAGTTTTAGTGCTGCAACAACGAATCGATAAAATCGTAAAAAATCGATTAATAAAAGTGTTTGTGCAACGAATTTCATTATCGATTCGTTGCGTCGCGCGATTAATGCGTCACTCCCTTTGTCGCAGACTGTGGTGACGTACACGTCGAACTGTTTACATGCCAACAGCACAGCGTGGCGGAGATTTTGGATATTAAACATAGCAGAGCGGAGAGAACGGTTCAATCTAAATCTTCTAAAGTGTGGGAGCACTTCACAATGCATAAAAACATGAGTAAGTTTCAAGCTTTGCAATAGCGATATGGCGCGGCACGGGAGCACCACAGTGATGATGCAGCACCTGAAAAGTAAACATGTCAGAGTCTTCGCTGACTAGGAAGGGAGCTCGACAGCAGAGTAAGTCACTACAAAATCCCATGTTTGTTCCGTTTTCAAGTGAGAAAATGTAACGTTAGTCTCTCCGGTTGCTCGGCTGGTGCTTCAACGTTAACGTTTAACGTTAGCTGGTTAATGACGGCGGTAGAGCAAACTTTTTACTTTGCCAACACCAAACAAGCTTAGACTAAAGAAAACTTTATATTATTTTGCCTTTTAGGCCCACTTTCAATACGTTGTCAGATATATTCTTTGCTTTTTTCCCATATTATTGTCTGTTCACGTTGGAATATATTCGTGTAGGTGTGTGTTTTACATTTTATTTTAGATTAAAAAATGTTTTAAAGCACTTTGTCAGCTTGCTGTAAATAAATAAACAATTAAAAACGAATGTACTTACTACAATGATTTAATAATTTGATGATTAAGCTTCCAGTGTTAATTTTCTGTAATAAGGTGAGAGTTAATACACTGCACTGTATGCTAGTGCATTTAGATACTTAATTAAATTTGTGTAAATAAGTAGATTTTAGGGTACCTGTATTGGTGTAAATAAATATATATTATAAAAACATGTGTTGTCTGTAAGTGCTCTTTGGGTTACTTACTTGCCTTTACATAACAATAATTCATAACTAAAACAACAAGGCATATTGATTAGATGTAAATTGTGCTGTTTTACATACTAATACTATATTTGTCATTGCAGAAAACAATCATGTACACCACAGCAAGCATCCGTCTTGACAGATCCTCAACATGCTCGTCGCTGACATAAGTCCTCTGACGATGGTTGAAAATAAAGATGTAACTTCACTACAATGATCTCCACCTTGAACCCTGGCTACACTCTTCCCTCAAGGACCCATTTCACAAAGCTCATGGAGACGTCCAAGCAGTAACCTGTTGTTTTTGCACTTTTGTTTGCACTGTCAATGAACTAATGTTCTGTTTTCGAATAAACGTGTGGAAATTCAAAAAAAAAAAATTGTTTTATCCAATTCATCAATTAATCAGAAAAACAATTAACTGATTAATCGATTATTAAAATAATCGTTAGTTGCAGCCCTAAAAAGTTTATTATTATTATTATGTCCTGAGGTTAACGTCTCACTGGCCTTGTTTACTTGATTCCTTCTAATAGAGTTTAATTAAATAAAGTTGATCTATTGATGAATGATCATCATCACGATGGTAACTCTCAGGTTAGTTTATTTCTTAGGGTTAGGGTTGATGAATGTGTCGGTGTTGATGACTTATCTTCGGTCACTGTTCAGCTCGGGAGCAGATCACAACATAACACCCCTCAGTTTAAATAAAGGGAGCCAACTACAGACAGATGTGACTGTTAGGAGCTAAACATTGACTAAATAAATCATTAAGAGACACAGAAATAGAAAAACTATCACACAGTCTAATCATTATTTTACATATCACAGAATATTTACCTTTATCTCTAAACTTTCATCTGAAAACTACGGCTAACCTGAAGTTAGCATTAAGCTAGCGATGCTAACTAAGTTACCAGGTAACAACTTGTATGGTTACAGTAAAAAAAAAAAACGTACTAAAATATTAGTTTAACACATCTTGGACACATAAATGTAACGGGATGTTCCCACAGATTCGCTTTAATCTGTTTCGTGTCGCCTACCGTAACTTTCTGGCACTTTAACTAACTCTGCTGCTAACCCGAGCTAGCATGCCAACCACTTGTTGTGCTTACTTCTGAGCAGCGGAGACGTCTCCTTCTTCACATACTTCCCGTGGACCTCGGCTGGTTTGGACGCTTCGTTTTTACTTTTCTTTCGTGAGAGCATAACTCAAAGCTCGGACAAGTCAACAACACGGCGCAGTAAAGTCATGTTCCGACCCCTCGACTCCGCAACCATCCCGGTCAGTTAGTAAAGATAGGAGGGTCAACATGTTAGCTCCAGGTTAGCCGGCTAGCAGCTAGTTAGCCAGCTAACGGTGGCTAACGGATGAGTCGTTCCTCCGCTGATCGGTTCCGCTCTAAACACCCCCCCTCCTTTCCCCTCCTTTCCCCTCCTTTCCCCCCCTTTCCCCTCCTTTCCCCTCCCATCACAAAACACTAACTGGATATCTTATGAGTGTGTGTAGCTCTATCCTGTTAGGAAATTATTACAATTAATTTATTTGTGTTTTTTTCCTTTGGGGTCCACTAACCCTAACCCTTCCTTTTGTACATTAAAATAAATGTTTTACATATTTAATTCTATGTCTTGTAATCTTCAAGGGAGTACCTCAAGGTTCGGTTCAGGGCCCACTTTTATTTACTGTCACTCAATCTTTATTGTATAGCTAATTCATGACACATTTTACCTGCAGACATTTTTATCTTCATTTAAAGAGATAAAGATAAATGTATTGATCCCCATTGGGGAACATTTTTACGTTACAACAGTTAAAAAAACTGTCAAGAATTTAATTAGCAAAAATAGCAAAAAGTTACAAAAAACATTTACATCAATTAAATAAAGGGGTAGCAGGGGTCAGTCCATCTGGTCTACAGGAGTCAGTCCATCTGGTCTACAGGACTCAGTCCATCTGGTCTACAGGACTCAGTCTGTATCTGGTCTACAGGGGTCAGTCCATCTGGTCTACAGGAGTCAGTCCATCTGGTCTACAGGGGTCAGTCCATCTGGTCTACAGGAGTCAGTCCATCTGGTCTACAGGACTCAGTCTGTATCTGGTCTACAGGGGTCAGTCCATCTGGTCTACAGGAGTCAGTCCATCTGGTCTACAGGACTCAGTCTGTATCTGGTCTACAGGGGTCAGTCCATCTGGTCTACAGGGGTCAGTCCATCTGGTCTACAGGAGTCAGTCGGTATCTGGTCTACAGGGGTCAGTCCATCTGATCTACAGGAGTCAGTCTGTATCTGGTCCACAGGGGTCAGTCTGTATCTGGTCTACAGGGGTCAGTCCATCTGGTCTACAGGGGTCAGTCTGTATCTGGTCTACAGGAGTCAGTCTGTATCTGGTCTACAGGAGTCAGTCGGTATCTGGTCTACAGGGGTCAGTCTGTATCTGGTCCACAGGGGTCAGTCCATCTGGTCTACAGGAGTCAGTCTGTATCTGGTCCACAGGGGTCAGTCTGTATCTGGTCTACAGGAGTCAGTCCATCTGGTCCACAGGGGTCAGTCTGTATCTGGTCTACAGGAGTCAGTCTGTATCTGGTCTACAGGAGTCAGTCGGTATCTGGTCTACAGGAGTCAGTCGGTATCTGGTTTACAGGGGTCAATCTGTATCTGGTCCACAGGGGTCAGTCCATCTGGTCTACAGGGGTCAGTCTGTATCTGGTCCACAGGGGTCAGTCTGTATCTGGTCTACAGGAGTCAGTCCATCTGGTCCACAGGGATCAGTCTGTATCTGGTCTACAGGAGTCGGTCTGTATCTGGTCTACAGGAGTCAGTCGGTATCTGGTCTACAGGAGTCAGTCTGTATCTGGTCTACAGGAGTCAGTCTGTATCTGGTCCACAGGAGTCAGTCTGTATCTGGTCTACAGGGGTCAGTCTGTATCTGGTCTACAGGGGTCAGTCTGTATCTGGTCTACAGGAGTCAGTCTGTATCTGGTCCACAGGAGTCAGTCTGTATCTGGTCTACAGGAGTCAGTCTGTATCTGGTCTACAGGGGTCAGTCTGTATCTGGTCTACAGGAGTCAGTCCATCTAGTCTACAGGGGTCAGTCTGTATCTGGTCTACAGGGGTCAGTCGGTATCTGGTCTACAGGGGTCAGTCCATCTGGTCTACAGGGGCCAGTCTGTATCTGGTCTACAGGAGTCAGTCGGTATCTGGTCTACAGGGGTCAGTCCATCTGGTCTACAGGAGTCAGTCTGTATCTGGTCTACAGGGGTCAGTCCATCTGGTCTACAGGAGTCATTCTGTATCTGGTCTACAGGGGTCAGTCCATCTGGTCTACAGGAGTCAGTCTGTATCTGGTCTACAGGAGTCAGTCGGTATCTGGTCTACAGGGGTCAGTCTGTATCTGGTCTACAGGAGTCAGTCTGTATCTGGTCTACAGGAGTCAGTCTGTATCTGGTCTACAGGAGTCAGTCTGTATCTGGTCTACAGGGGTCAGTCCATCTGGTCTACAGGAGTCAGTCCATCTGGTCTACAGGGGTCAGTCTGTATCTGGTCTACAGGAGTCAGTCTGTATCTGGTCTACAGGAGTCAGTCGGTATCTGGTCTACAGGAGTCAGTCGGTATCTGGTCTACAGGGGTCAGTCGGTATCTGGTCTACAGGGGTCAGTCTGTATCTGGTCTACAGGAGTCAGTCTGTATCTGGTCTACAGGAGTCAGTCTGTATCTGGTCTACAGGGGTCAGTCTGTATCTGGTCTACAGGAGTCAGTCTGTATCTGGTCTACAGGGGTCAGTCTGTATCTGGTCTACAGGGGTCAGTCTGTATCTGGTCTACAGGAGTCAGTCTGTATCTGGTCTACAGGAGTCAGTCGGTATCTGGTCTACAGGAGTCAGTCGGTATCTGGTCTACAGGGGTCAGTCTGTATCTGGTCTACAGGAGTCAGTCCATCTGGTCTACAGGGGTCAGTCTGTATCTGGTCTACAGGGGTCAGTCTGTATCTGGTCTACAGGAGTCAGTCTGTATCTGGTCTACAGGAGTCAGTCTGTATCTGGTCTACAGGAGTCAGTCGGTATCTGGTTTACAGGGGTCAATCTGTATCTGGTCCACAGGGGTCAGTCCATCTGGTCTACAGGGGTCAGTCTGTATCTGGTCCACAGGGGTCAGTCTGTATCTGGTCTACAGGAGTCAGTCCATCTGGTCTACAGGGGTCAGTCTGTATCTGGTCTACAGGAGTCAGTCTGTATCTGGTCTACAGGAGTCAGTCGGTATCTGGTCTACAGGAGTCAGTCGGTATCTGGTTTACAGGGGTCAATCTGTATCTGGTCCACAGGGGTCAGTCCATCTGGTCTACAGGGGTCAGTCTGTATCTGGTCTACAGGAGTCAGTCTGTATCTGGTCCACAGGGGTCAGTCCATCTGGTCTACAGGAGTCAGTCTGTATCTGGTCTACAGGGGTCAGTCTGTATCTGGTCTACAGGAGTCAGTCTGTATCTGGTCTACAGGGGTCAGTCTGTATCTGGTCTACAGGAGTCAGTCTGTATCTGGTCTACAGGAGTCAGTCGGTATCTGGTCTACAGGAGTCAGTCGGTATCTGGTTTACAGGGGTCAATCTGTATCTGGTCCACAGGGGTCAGTCCATCTGGTCTACAGGGGTCAGTCTGTATCTGGTCTACAGGAGTCAGTCTGTATCTGGTCTACAGGGGTCAGTCTGTATCTGGTCTACAGGGGTCAGTCTGTATCTGGTCTACAGGAGTCAGTCTGTATCTGGTCTACAGGAGTCAGTCGGTATCTGGTCTACAGGAGTCAGTCGGTATCTGGTCTACAGGGGTCAGTCTGTATCTGGTCTACAGGAGTCAGTCCATCTGGTCTACAGGGGTCAGTCTGTATCTGGTCTACAGGGGTCAGTCTGTATCTGGTCTACAGGAGTCAGTCTGTATCTGGTCTACAGGAGTCAGTCGGTATCTGGTCTACAGGAGTCAGTCGGTATCTGGTTTACAGGGGTCAATCTGTATCTGGTCCACAGGGGTCAGTCCATCTGGTCTACAGGGGTCAGTCTGTATCTGGTCCACAGGGGTCAGTCTGTATCTGGTCTACAGGAGTCAGTCCATCTGGTCCACAGGGATCAGTCTGTATCTGGTCTACAGGAGTCAGTCTGTATCTGGTCTACAGGAGTCAGTCGGTATCTGGTCTACAGGAGTCAGTCTGTATCTGGTCTACAGGAGTCAGTCTGTATCTGGTCTACAGGGGTCAGTCTGTATCTGGTCTACAGGAGTCAGTCCATCTAGTCTACAGGGGTCAGTCTGTATCTGGTCTACAGGGGTCAGTCGGTATCTGGTCTACAGGGGTCAGTCCATCTGGTCTACAGGGGTCAGTCTGTATCTGGTCTACAGGAGTCAGTCGGTATCTGGTCTACAGGGGTCAGTCCATCTGGTCTACAGGAGTCAGTCTGTATCTGGTCTACAGGGGTCAGTCCATCTGGTCTACGGGAGTCAGTCTGTATCTGGTCTACAGGGGTCAGTCCATCTGGTCTACAGGAGTCAGTCTGTATCTGGTCTACAGGAGTCAGTCGGTATCTGGTCTACAGGAGTCAGTCTGTATCTGGTCTACAGGAGTCAGTCGGTATCTGGTCTACAGGGGTCAGTCTGTATCTGGTCTACAGGAGTCAGTCTGTATCTGGTCCACAGGAGTCAGTCTGTATCTGGTCTACAGGGGTCAGTCTGTATCTGGTCTACAGGAGTCAGTCGGTATCTGGTCTACAGGGGTCAGTCTGTATCTGGTCTACAGGAGTCAGTCTGTATCTGGTCTACAGGGGTCAGTCCATCTGGTCTACAGGAGTCAGTCTGTATCTGGTCTACAGGAGTCAGTCGGTATCTGGTCTACAGGGGTCAGTCTGTATCTGGTGTACAGGGGTGAGTCTGTATCTGGTCTACAGGAGTCAGTCCATCTGGTCTACAGGGGTCAGTCTGTATCTGGTCTACAGGAGTCAGTCGGTATCTGGTCTACAGGAGTCAGTCTGTATCTGGTCTACAGGAGTCAGTCTGTATCTGGTCCACAGGAGTCAGTCTGTATCTGGTCTACAGGGGTCAGTCTGTATCTGGTCTACAGGAGTCAGTCCATCTGGTCTACAGGGGTCAGTCTGTATCTGGTCTACAGGAGTCAGTCTGTATCTGGTCTACAGGGGTCAGTCTGTATCTGGTCTACAGGAGTCAGTCCATCTGGTCCACAGGGGTCAGTCTGTATCTGGTCTACAGGGGTCAGTGTTTCTCCGGTCAGGCTGACGCAGCTCCCGGTCACCGCCCCTTCCTCTCTCAGACACTTTTCAAATCGGAGCCGGAGGAGGAGGAGGTTCAGAGGACACAAAGACGAGCTGCAGACAAACCTCAGAAAGTCCAGACTCTGAGTTTTGACTTAAACGGGTCCAACAAGAGGACTATTGAATATCTGACGGTTTAATGCGACGAATCACGACGAGCCCTCAGGAGAGACGTTCGGACTTTTTATCCTCGCTTTATTCGATTAATCGGAGCTGCAGAAGGAGAGTCGTTTGGTCCTTGTTCGGTGAGTGTTTGATCTGTTACTCTTCAAATCGCCTGATTTCCTCTTTATTGCACTTTGAGACGTTTCAGGATGTTACTACGCATTCATGGAGCGTCAAAATAATCGGAAAAACGAGCTCCACCTGAAAACGGAGAACAATAACATAGAGAACGTCGTAAAGATATAACATAAGAGGCGAACTATTTCTAAGTGGAGCGACTGGATGGTTCGGTGAAAACACTGCTCTCTGTGTGTGGCTTATTGAATGTCTTTACCTCGTTTTTAGATTGAAGTGTTAGTTTCCGTCCACGCACGGTGACCCTGAACTGTACATATGAGTACACATTTCATATTAAGCCTCCATGTTGTTTTCTGTTCACGACTAAAAGTTCGTGAACGCTCTGAAAACGAGAGAATTACTTTGTCACTCTGGAAGGGGGATAATCCGAGGAGCACCTGAATGCAGCATTAGCCCGGTTAGTTTAGCCCACCTATCTATCTTCAGCATATCAGAAGTGAAGTGAAGTGAAGTGAAGTGAAGTGAAGTGAAGTGAAGTGAAGTGAAGTGAAGTGTAGTGTAGTGTAGTGTAGTGTAGTGTAGTGTAGTGTAGTGTAGTGTAGTGTAGTGTAGTGTGTGAGAGAGTGTGTGAGAGAGTGTGTGAGAGAGAGAGAGAGAGAGACTTTCTCTGAACCTCCTTCTTGTGACCTGGACTGATTATGTGACTGCAGCAGCAGATGTCAGATCGTGGTGATCCTGCGAGCCGAGCAGGGGGGCGTCCAGGGGGATCGTCTCCTGTTGACTGAAGGTGGTAGGGGCTGAGAGCGACAACTTGTCGGATCACTTCCCGAGTGTGTTCCAGGTTTTTCTCTGCACCTCTCTGCTGAGCAAAGGGCTCCACTGTGCAGAGGCAGAATACTGATTTGTTTTTGTCCCTTTTGTTGTTTGGTGAATGGGCCCCCCGAGTCTCGGGGTGTGGGGGACACCTGGCGGGGCGCATGATGATGTCACAGGGACCAGCTGGAGAAGCAGGGGTCAGGGGTCAGTAGGGAGCTCTTTGCATAGACATTTAGACTCAAACAAAAGTTTGTTGGTTGGCTCTTAATCTCGAGCCTGAAGGTCTGAAAGCCATCAGGTTCATCTCTGAGCGTCTGACCGGACGGCAGGGTTCACTTTCAAATGTTACTCAAACAACGACTGAAAGAGGGGCGAGAACGTTTAGTCATGGTGACATATCGTTCTGACTGGTTTATATCGTCCTGACTGGTTTATATCGTCCTGACTGGTTTATATTGTCCTGACTGGTTCAGACATCAGTGTAGGGGCCCTCAGATCTGGAGTCTTGTCTGGGTCACATGTGAGTGAATCTTCAGTATTAAATTTACGGAGACAGTTTGATGTGATGACTTTGCTCTGCTGCTATTTGCGGTCCTGTTAGCTAACGTTGACCTGCTTAAGCCTCAGGTGACCTCTGCTGCTGCGGATGGGACTGATGTCATCTGGGGTTACAAAGAGGTCTGGCTCTGTATCAGAAGGCTCTTATTGTTTTTCAATTACACAAGTGACAGCTTAGTCCATGTCCGTGTGACTGACTCTGCCAGCCCGTTAAAGTGGTCTCAGTGACTGACTCTGCCAGCCCGTTAACGTGGTCTCAGTGACTGACTCTGCCAGCCCGTTAAAGTGGTCTCAGTGACTGACTGTGCCAGCCCGTTAAAGTGGTCTCAGTGACTGACTCTGCCAGCCTGTTAAAGTGGTCTCAGTGACTGACTCTGCCAGCCCGTTAAAGTGGTCTCAGTGACTGACTGTGCCAGCCCGTTAAAGTGGTCTCAGTGACTGACTCTGCCAGCCTGTTAAAGTGGTCTTAGTGACTGACTCTGCCAGCCTGTTAAAGTGGTCTTAGTGACTGACTCTGCCAGCCCGTTAAAGTGGTCTCAGTGACTGACTGTGCCAGCCCGTTAAAGTGGTCTCAGTGACTGACTCTGCCAGCCTGTTAAAGTGGTCTTAGTGACTGACTCTGCCAGCCTGTTAAAGTGGTCTCAGTGACTGACTCTGCCAGCCCGTTAAAGTGGTCTTGACTGACTCTGCCAGCCCATTAAAGTGGTCTCAGTGACTGACTCTGCCAGCCCGTTAAAGTGGTCTCAGTGACTGACTCTGCCAGCCTGTTAAAGTGGTCTCAGTGACTGACTCTGCCAGCCCGTTAAAGTGGTCTTGACTGACTCTGCCAGCCTGTTAAAGTGGTCTCAGTGACTGACTCTGCCAGCCCGTTAACGTGGTCTCAGTGACTGACTCTGCCAGCCTGTTAACGTGGTCTCAGTGACTGACTCTGCCAGCCTGTTAAAATGGTCTCAGTGACTGACTCTGCCAGCCTGTTAAAGTGGTCTCAGTGACTGACTCTGCCAGCCCGTTAAAGTGGTCTTGACTGACTCTGCCAGCCCATTAAAGTGGTCTCAGTGACTGACTCTGCCAGCCCGTTAAAGTGGTCTCAGTGACTGACTCTGCCAGCCCATTAACGTGGTCTTGATTGACTCTGCCAGCCCGTTAACGTGGTCTCAGTGACTGACTCTGCCAGCCCGTTAACGTGGTCTCGACTGACTCTGCCAGCCCGTTAAAGTGGTCTCAGTGACTGACTCTACCAGCCCGTTAACGTGGTCTTGACTGACTCTGCCAGCCCGTTAACGTGGTCTCAGTGACTGACTCTGCCAGCCCGTTAATGTGGTCTTGACTGACTCTGCCAGCCCGTTAAAGTGGTCTCAGTGACTGACTCTGCCAGCCCGTTAAAGTGGTCTCAGTGACTGACTCTGCCAGCCCGTTAAAGTGGTCTCAGTGACTGACTCTGCCAGCCCGTTAAAGTGGTCTCAGTGACTGACTGTGCCAGCCCGTTAAAGTGGTCTCAGTGACTGACTCTGCCAGCCCGTTAAAGTGGTCTCAGTGACTGACTCTGCCAGCCCGTTAAAGTGGTCTCAGTGACTGACTCTGCCAGCCTGTTAAAGTGGTCTTGACTGACTCTGCCAGCCCGTTAACGTGGTCTCAGTGACTGACTCTGCCAGCCCGTTAAAGTGGTCTCAGTGACTGACTCTGCCAGCCCATTAACGTGGTCTTGACTGACTCTGCCAGCCCGTTAACGTGGTCTCAGTGACTGACTCTGCCAGCCCGTTAACGTGGTCTTGACTGACTCTGCCAGCCCGTTAAAGTGGTCTCAGTGACTGACTCTACCAGCCCGTTAACGTGGTCTTGACTGACTCTGCCAGCCCGTTAAAGTGGTCTCAGTGACTGACTCTGCTAGCCCGTTAAAGTGGTCTCAGTGACTGACTCTGCCAGCCCGTTAAAGTGGTCTCAGTGACTGACTCTGCCAGCCCGTTAAAGTGGTCTCAGTGACTGACTCTGCCAGCCTGTTAAAGTGGTCTTGACTGACTCTGCCAGCCCGTTAACGTGGTCTCAGTGACTGACTCTGCCAGCCCGTTAACGTGGTCTTGACTGACTCTGCCAGCCCGTTAAAGTGGTCTTGACTGACTCTGCCAGCCCATTAAAGTGGTCTCAGTGACTGACTCTGCCAGCCCGTTAAAGTGGTCTCAGTGACTGACTCTGCCAGCCCGTTAAAGTGGTCTCAGTGACTGACTCTGCCAGCCCGTTAACGTGGTCTCAGTGACTGACTCTGCCAGCCCGTTAAAGTGGTCTCAGTGACTGACTCTGCCAGCCCGTTAAAGTGGTCTCAGTGACTGACTCTGCCAGCCCGTTAACGTGGTCTCAGTTTGAAGTCAGCGTTGTTTAAATGGTCTCTTTTGAAGGTTAAGGGTCAGGGTGAACTTTCCCTCTCATGTGGGTCTGGGTTTAAAACAGAGTCGCTCTCAGACTTGACCACATCTTTCAATTTACCTGATTGTCTAATCTTTCTAATTGGATTAACCAAAGCCGTCCCTGTAAATGTCTCCGAGCATGAGCAGTGTGCAGTCTTAGTCCCTCTGTGAGGACTACGTGCTGTTAGGATGGACGTTTCCATGACAACTTGCTCCAAAACACTTTGGATTTGCTTCAGTGCATATTTTGAGCTTTCAGTCAGACGATCTTCTCTGTAACATCATCTTTGATGGAAAGCGCTCCTGATCCACTACCGTCCTCTGAAAGTGTCCTGAGCCGCTCTGATTGTCGATCTGTTTCTGATCTCTGCAGAGATGGATCATTTTGTGAAGGTAAGATCCTTTTAGAGCAGAAAGAGCCCTAACCCTACATCGCTCTCTTCACCAGTTGAGCTACTGGTCGACCCCTGCCTTCAACTCTTTTCTGCGTTTCTCTCATATTTCACAAACGTGAGGCGGGGTAGCTAGCGACTGTACTTTGAAGAACATGGCAGTTGTCTCTCCTGCCTTCATAGATTTGTTTTGTACCATCCAAACATTTGTCAGAAACATGAATGCCGCCGTGAGCCTGTCAGGGAGAAGAACCACATCCTTTATTAAACATAATTTAATCAAGCAGATTAGCTTCCCCGGATTACAGTCAGCTCCTGTCAGCCGGCTGAAGCTCCCGTTGAGAAACCTCATCGCTCGGACCCCAAAATAAAAGTATGTGTCTCTTTATGGCTTTGTTTGGTGCTGTCAGCGTCCATGACCGCCGTTTCAGAGCGCTTCTCACCAGCCCTCAGTGTTGCTAGGTTACCAAAGTTTGCTCGCAGCACTTCCCTTTCCCTCGGTAGTGACTGTGAAAATCTCACCAGGAAAACAGAACAAGTTAATGAATCGTGTTCTGACAACAGCACACGAGTCCGATCAGAAGCCCCGCCCCTTCCAGATTCTGATTCAACAGATGACAGGTTGTTGTGTAGAGTCCCTAAAGGGTTAAATACCTGCAGCCTTTAAGGTGAGATAGATTCATGGTGTCTTCATCG
>NC_083629.1:26156477-26166477 GCF_963584025.1 Labrus mixtus | reverse complement strand
GTGAGGTAAATTCATATGAACATCCGGCCAGTCGGAGCCGTCCTCATCTCCAAGAGTCCTCCTACAAACCCAGTTTTCTCTGCAGACAGAGTCATGGCGAGGAGATATTCTCAGATAATCAGCTTAGAGGCGTTCATGTCCTGAAGTTTACAGAGACAGTCCACAAAGTTTGTTACGTAACACAGTAACAGTTCAGTCTGCAGATAACACTGACAGCATTAGAACTGTTCAACAGGCTGCAGGCAGCAACATCACACAGTCACACACAGTCACACACATAGTCACACACAGTCACACACAGTCACACACACAGTCACACACAGTCTCACACACAGTCACACACAGTCACACACACAGTCACACACAGTGTCACACACACAGTCACACAGTCACACACAGTCACACACACAGTCACACACAGTCACACACAGTGTCACACACAGTGTCACACACAGCGTCACATACACAGTCACACACAGTCACACACAGTGTCACACACACAGTCACATAGTCACACACAGTGTCACACACAGCGTCACACACAGTCACACATAGTCACACACAGCATCACACACAGTCACACACAGCGTCACACACAGCGTCACACAGAGTCTCACACACAGTCACACCCAACGTCACACACAGTCACACACAGCGTCACACACAGTCACACACAGTCACACACAACGTCACACACAGTCACACACAGCGTCACACACAGCGTCACACCCAACGTCACACACAGTCACACACAACGTCACACACGACGTCACACACAGCGTCACACACAGTGTCACACACAGTCACACACGACGTCACACACAGTCACACACAGTGTCACACACAGCGTCACACACAGCGTCACACACAGCGTCACACCCAACGTCACACACAGTCACACACAGCGTCACACACAACGTCATACAGCGTCACACACAGCGTCACACACAGCGTCACACAGTGTCACACACAGTCACACACAGCGTCACACACAACGTCATACAGTGTCACACAGTGTCACACACAGTCACACACAACGTCACACACAGCGTCACACACAACGTCATACAGTGTCACACACAGCGTCACACACAGTGTCACACACAGTCACACACAGTCACACACAGTCACACACAGCGTCACACACAGCGTCACACACAGCGTCACACACACAGTCACACACAGCGTCACACACAACGTCATACAGCGTCACACACAGCGTCACACACAGCGTCACACAGTGTCACACACAGTCACACACAGCGTCACACACAACGTCATACAGTGTCACACACAGCGTCACACAGTGTCACACACAGTCACACACAACGTCACACACAGCGTCACACACAACGTCATACAGTGTCACACACAGCGTCACACACAGTGTCACACACAGTCACACACAGTCACACACAGCGTCACACACAGCGTCACACACAGCGTCACACACACAGTCACACACAGTCACACACAGTCACACACAGTCACACACAGTCACACACAGCGTCACACACACAGTCACACACAGTCACACACAGCGTCACACACACAGTCACACACAGTCACACACAGCGTCACACACAGCGTCACACACAACGTCATACAGTGTCACACACAGCGTCACACACAGCGTCACACACAGCGTCACACACAGTCACACACACAGTCACACACACAGTCACACACAACGTCACACACAGTCACACACAGTCACACACAGCGTTACACAGTCACACACAACGTCACACACAGTCACACACAGCGTCACACACAGCGTCACACACAACGTCACACACAACATCACACACAGCGTCACACCCAACGTCACACAACGTCACACACAGCGTCACACACAGTCACACACAGCGTCACACACAGCGTCACACAGCGTCACACCCAACGTCACACACAGTCACACACAGCGTCACACACAACAAATAATGGGATGCTACGATGAGCAGCAGATGGGGAGGGGTCAGGGGTCAGGGGGCTCTGTGAGGAGGAGGAGGGGGAGGAGGGTGATAGAGGAACAATGACCTCCACCCCCATCCTCCAGGATGCCGATACACCATGAATCAAAACGCCACTGGCAGACCCCCACCTGTTCCTCACTCCCTCACAAACAAAGGGAGGGGGTCCCATGTAAACCCCGCCTCCTTTCAAAGCATTCACTCGGGTAGTTTAATCCTGGTCTCAGTTTTTAATACTTCATGGTCTTATTGAAAGGTTTAATCCTGCAGAGCCTCCAAACAGGATGTGATATCATCTTTGACTGCAGACGCTCACGTCCACTACCGGCGTCCTCGCACTCACACTGCTGCAGGACTAACCGGGTCTGAAGGACTAACCGGGTCTGAAGGACTAACCGGGTCTGAGCACGAGTACTTCCTGTATGGCTTTATGTGACTTAAAGGGACGCGTGGTCGAGTCTGTGTCCGCACATCAGAGAACATGACTCAGCTGTTTTATTCTGAGTCATGTTAGACACAGACAGAACACTCAGGGATGGATTATACTTCACATCCATGTCGTGTACCCGTGCTCGTGCTGAAGATCACCTCTTCAAATCTTGAATCTTGAACTTGAGGCACTGGTGACCTAGTGGTTGGCATGCACGCCCAATGTATATAGGCTGTGGTCCTCCAGACGGTCTGCCCGGGTTCAGGTCCAACCTGTGGCTCCTTTCATTAAAGGCAGGAAAAGCCTCGTGTCTCTCTCTGACCGACTGGTTTCGTTCTTAAAAGTCGACATCAAAGTAAAAACTCAGGTCCTCGCTGATTGTCCCATGAGTGATAATTACAGGATGTGTTTATATTTAGATCTTCACAATAAACCTCCATGTTTGTAGTTTGTGAATGTTTGTGTTTCTGTGTCTCAGCGCTGGATCGCTCAGGAAACGAGCCCGGAGGAGTACGAGGCCGAAGGTAAATCCAGTCCGAGTCTTTTATATTTATGATTTAGACGGTTTGATGTGTGACACCGTCTCTCCTGTAGGTCAGATGATTTAGACGGTTTGATGTGTGACACCGTCTCTCCTGTAGGTCAGATGATTTAGACGGTTTGATGTGTGACACCGTCTCTCCTGTAGGTCAGATAATTTAGACGGTTTGATGTGTGACACCGTCTCTCCTGTAGGTCAGATGATTTAGACGGTTTGATGTGTGACACCGTCTCTCCTGTAGGTCAGATGATTTAGACGGTTTGATGTGTGACACCATCTCTCCTGTAGGTCAGATGCATCTCTGGAACCCGGACGAGCTGAGCACGCCGCGAGGAGCCGGCGTTCCTCTGTCCAGCTGTTTGGAGGATAGACTGCGTGAAGCGTGCGGTGAGCTGGAGATAGCGTGGGACGGATGTGCTGACCATAACGATCTGCTCGCTCTCTGTGAACACCTGGGCCTGGAGGTGAGAGGGGGCGGGGCCTTTCTTAGATCTCATCATGACAGACAGAGTTTGAATACACGCCACGACTGACCACGCCACGACTCATGACTGACCATGACTCATGACTGACCACGCCACGACTGACCACGACTGACCACGCCACGACTGACCACGCCACGACTGACCACGCCATGACTCACACACACACACACACACACACACACACACACACACACACACACACACACACACACACACACACACACACAGACACAGACAGTTCGGGTGTCATTGTTCCAGTTGATAGTCTGAGCCCACAGTGGCTGAAATAGTCTGCCCCGTCGTCATGGTAATCCTCGGAGGTTGATCAGAGTCAATCCACTTATCAAACTTGTTTTTGAAACGTTTAAGAAGCCTAGGAGCTCTGCCATTGGTCGGCACGGTTTCCTGTGTGTTCCTGGTCACAGCGGGTTTGTGTTTGTGTTTCAGATTCATGTGGACATTCTCCAAAATCTGACCGCAGACGGACTAATGAATGTTCACCAGTTTGTTTCCATGGTAACAAACCAAAACAAACCTCCAACGCCGTCCGCCTCCACGCCCTACAGACAGCTGAAACGACACCACTCCACTCAGGTACGCCACCTGTTGGTTAAAGTCCTGATCTCTGTTTTAGTTTAAGATGTTTTTAACAGAGAACAAAGAAATCATCAAAAAGTTCAGAAAGATGTTTCAAGTGTTAAAGTTAAAAATACAGCTGGCATAAAGTGTTTAAATACAGCTGGTATAAAGTGTTTAAATACAGCTGGTATAAAGTGTTTAAATACAGCTGGCATAAAGTGTTTAAATACAGCTGGCATAAAGTGTTTAAATACAGCTGGTATAAAGTGTTTAAATACAGCTTGTATAAAGTGTTTAAATACAGCTGGTATAAAGTGTTTAAATACAGCTGGTATAAAGTGTTTAAATACAGCTGGCATAAAGTGTTTAAATACAGCTGGCATAAAGTGTTTAAATACAGCTGGTATAAAGTGTTTAAATACAGCTGGCATAAAGTGTTTAAATACAGCTGGCATAAAGTGTTTAAATACAGCTGGCATAAAGTGTTTAAATACAGCTGGCATAAAGTGTTTAAATACAGCTGGTATAAAGTGTTTAAATACAGCTGGCATAAAGTCTGTTTCCTGGTTTCTGACCTACAGCCCTTCGATGAAGGAGGTCGTAGAATAGCGACTCCTTCGGCTCTGAGCAGCACCATCGGCATGCGCCTGTTCTCCACACTCGATGACGGCTCTGGTTTCACTGCGGTCGAGGAGGTCCTGGACGCCTGGATGGAGGAGGGAATAGAAAACAGCGCTGAGATCCTGCAGGTAACGTCAGGCCAGACGGTCTCCTCTGATGCAGATTCTCCAGAATTCAGATTCTTCAGAAGTTTATGTTCAGTTTCACTTCGTTTCTCAGGCTCTGAATTTCAGCCTCAATGAAAAACTGAGTCTTAGTGACCTCACCATGGCACTAGAGAACGAGCTGCTCGTCACCAAGAATGGGATCCACCAGGCGGCACTGGCGAGCTTCAAAGCTGAGATCAGATATTTGCTGTGAGTGAACTTTATTAGGATTCCAGATATTCTAACTTTTTGAATATGTACAATCGTCCTGACCTACATGCAGAGTCATCTATCACCTGTTGATCTTTGTTTGATCTTTGTTTTTGTCTCAGAGAGCAAGTTGACAGAGAGCTCAGGGAGAAGGAGAAAATCCGATCTGACCTTGAGAAAGTTGAGAAACAGAAAACTCAGCTGGCCACTGAGGTGGACGAGCATCACTCTGCCATCGAGCAGATGAACAACCTCAATCTCAGGTGAAAAACTCTCACTTCTTTTTCTGTGTGAACATGTGATCAGGAGGAGTCTGACATGTGATGATCTATGTTTAACCGTCTCATTCCTGAGGTGGTTCGATATCTCCATCTCACAGGTTGAGTATTTAAACCTACAAAGTCTGTGACCTCTGACCCCTGGACAGGTCTAACTAACTGAGTCATCTAAGCGCACATTCCCTTACAGTGAATGAACACATGAAGAGTCGTAGTGACTGAGTGAACACATGAAGAGTCGTAGTGACAGTGAACACATGAAGAGTCGTAGTGAACACATGAAGAGTCGTAGTGACAGAGTGAACACATGAAGAGTCGTAGTGACTGAGTGAACACATGAAGAGTCGTAGTGAACACATGAAGAGTCATAGTGACAGAGTGAACACATGTCTTAGTGAACACATGAAGAGTCGTAGTGAACAGATGAAGAGTCGTAGTGACAGAGTGAAAACATGAAGAGTTGTAGTGACAGAGTGAAAACATGAAGAGTCATAGTGACAGAGTGAACACATGAAGAGTCGTAGTGAACACATGAAGAGTCATAGTGACTGAGTGAACACATGAAGAGTCATAGTGACTGAGTGAACACATGAAGAGTCGTAGTGAACACATGAAGAGTCATAGTGACAGAGTGAACACATGAAGAGTCGTAGTGACAGAGTGAAAACATGAAGACTCATAGTGACTGAGTGAACACATGAAGAGTCGTAGTGAACACATGAAGAGTCATAGTGACTGAGTGAACACATGAAGAGTCATAGTGACTGAGTGAACACATGAAGAGTCGTAGTGACCGAGTGAAAACATGAAGAGTCATAGTGACAGAGTGAACACATGAAGAGTCGTAGTGACAGAGTGAAAACATGAAGAGTCATAGTGACTGAGTGAACACATGAAGAGTCGTAGTGAACACATGAACAGTCATAGTGACTGAGTGAACACATGAAGAGTCGTAGTGACCGAGTGAACACATGAAGAGTCATAGTGAACACATGAAGAGTCATAGTGACTGAGTGAACACATGAAGAGTCGTAGTGACCGAGTGAACACATGAAGAGTCGAAGTGACAGAGTGAACACATGAAGAGTCGTAGTGAACACATGAAGAGTGGTAGTGAACACATGAAGAGTCGTAGTGACCGAGTGAACACATGAAGAGTCGTAGTGACCGAGTGAACACATGAAGAGTCATAGTGACTGAGTGAACACATGAAGAGTGGTAGTGAACACATGAAGAGTCATAGTGACTGAGTGAACACATGAAGAGTCGTAGTGACAGAGTGAAAACATGAAGAGTCATAGGGACAGAGTGAAAACATAAAGAGTCATAGTGACTGAGTGAACACATGAAGAGTCGTAATGAACACATGAAGAGTCGTAGTGAACACATGAAGAGTCGTAGTGACTGAGTGAACACATGAAGAGTGGTAGTGAACACATGAAGAGTCATAGTGACAGAGTGAACACATGAAGAGTCGTAGTGACTGAGTGAACACATGAAGAGTCGTAGTGACCGAGTGAAAACATGAAGAGTCATAGTGACAGAGTGAACACATGAAGAGTCGTAGTGACAGAGTGAAAACATGAAGAGTCATAGTGACTGAGTGAACACATGAAGAGTCGTAGTGAACACATGAACAGTCATAGTGACTGAGTGAACACATGAAGAGTCGTAGTGACCGAGTGAACACATGAAGAGTCATAGTGAACACATGAAGAGTCATAGTGACTGAGTGAACACATGAAGAGTCGTAGTGACCGAGTGAACACATGAAGAGTCGAAGTGACAGAGTGAACACATGAAGAGTCGTAGTGAACACATGAAGAGTTGTAGTGAACACATGAAGAGTCGTAGTGACTGAGTGAACACATGAAGAGTGGTAGTGAACACATGAAGAGTCGTAGTGACCGAGTGAACACATGAAGAGTCGTAGTGACCGAGTGAACACATGAAGAGTCATAGTGACTGAGTGAACACATGAAGAGTGGTAGTGAACACATGAAGAGTCATAGTGACTGAGTGAACACATGAAGAGTCGTAGTGACAGAGTGAAAACATGAAGAGTCATAGGGACAGAGTGAAAACATAAAGAGTCATAGTGACTGAGTGAACACATGAAGAGTCGTAATGAACACATGAAGAGTCGTAGTGAACACATGAAGAGTCGTAGTGACTGAGTGAACACATGAAGAGTGGTAGTGAACACATGAAGAGTCATAGTGACAGAGTGAACACATGAAGAGTCGTAGTGACTGAGTGAACACATGAAGAGTCTTAGTGACTGAGTGAACACATGAAGAGTCTTGGTGAACACATGAAGAGTCGTAGTGAACACATGAAGAGTCTTAGTGACTGAGTGAACACATGAAGAGTCGTAGTGACAGAGTGAACACATGAAGAGTCGTAGTGACAGAGTGAACACATGAAGAGTCATAGTGACTGAGTGAACACATGAAGAGTCGTAGTGAACACATGAAGAGTCGTAGTGAACACATGAAGAGTCGTAGTGACAGAGTGAACACATGAAGAGTCGTAGTGACAGAGTGAACACATGAAGAGTCATAGTGACAGAGTGAACACATGAAGAGTCGTAGTGAACACATGAAGAGTCGTAGTGAACACATGAAGAGTCGTAGTGAACACATGAAGAGTCGTAGTGACTGAGTGAACACATGAAGAGTCGTAGTGAACACATGAAGAGTCGTAGTGACAGAGTGAACACATGAAGAGTCATAGTGACTGAGTGAACACATGAAGAGTCGTAGTGACTGAGTAAACACATGAAGAGTCGTAGTGAACAGATGAAGAGTCGTAGTGAACAGATGAAGAGTCGTAGTGACAGAGTGAAAACATGAAGAGTGTTAGTGAACACATGAAGGGTCATAGTGAACAGATGAAGAGTCGTAGTGAACAGATGAAGAGTCGTAGTGAACACATGAAGAGTCGTAGTGACAGTGAACACATGAAGAGTCTTAGTGAACACATGAAGAGTCGTAGTGAACCTATGAATAGTCGTAGTGACTGAGTGAACATATGAAGAGTCGTAGTGAATACATGAAGAGTCGTAGTGACAAAGTGAACACATGAAGAGTCGTAGTGACAGAGTGAACACATGAAGAGTCATAGTGACTGAGTGAACACATGAAGAGTCGTAGTGACTGAGTGAACACATGAAGAGTCTTAGTGAACACATGAAGAGTCGTAGTGAACACATGAAGAATCGTAGTGACAGTGAACACATGAAGAGTCGTAGTGACTGAGTGAAAACATGAAAAGTCGTAGTGAACACATGAAGAGTCGTAGTGAACACATGAAGAGTCGTAGTGACAGAGTGAACACATGAAGAGTCGTAGTGACAGAGTGAAAACATGAAGAGTCATAGTGACTGAGTGAACACATGAAGAGTCGTAGTGAACACATGAAGAGTCATAGTGACTGAGTGAACACATGAGGAGTCGTAGTGAACATATGAAGAGTCGTAGTGAACACATAAAGAGTCGTAGTGAACACATGAAGAGTCGTAGTGACAGAGTGAACACATGAAGAGTCGTAGTGACAGAGTGAAAACATGAAGAGTCATAGTGACTGAGTGAACACATGAAGAGTCGTAGTGAACACATGAAGAGTCATAGTGACTGAGTGAACACATGAAGAGTCGTAGTGCCCGAGTGAACACATGAAGAGTCGTAGTGACAGAGTGAACACATGAAGAGTCATAGTGACAGAGTGAACACATGAAGAGTCGTAGTGACAGAGTGAAAACATGAAGAGTCATAGTGACTGAGTGAACACATGAAGAGTCGTAGTGAACACATGAAGAGTCATAGTGACTGAGTGAACACATGAAGAGTCGTAGTGAACACATGAAGAGTCATAGTGACTGAGTGAACACATGAAGAGTCGTAGTGAACACATGAAGAGTCTTAGTGACTGAGTGAACACATGAAGAGTCTTAGTGACTGAGTGAACACATGAAGAGTCTTGGTGAACACATGAAGAGTCTTGGTGAACACATGAAGAGTCGTAGTGACAGAGTGAACACATGAAGAGTCGTAGTGACAGAGTGAACACATGAAGAGTCATAGTGACTGAGTGAACACATGAAGAGTCGTAGTGACAGTGAACACATGAAGAGTCTTAGTGAACACATGAAGAGTCGTAGTGAACACATGAAGAGTCGTAGTGACAGTGAACACATGAAGAGTCGTAGTGACAGAGTGAACACATGAAGAGTCATAGTGAACACATGAAGAGTCGTAGTGACAGTGAACACATGAAGAGTCTTAGTGAACACATGAAGAGTCGTAGTGAACACACGAAGTCGTAGTGACTGAGTGAACACATGAAGAGTCGTAGTGAACACATGAAGAGTCGTAGTGACAGAGTGAACACATGAAGAGTCTTAGTGACAGAGTGAACACATGAAGAGTCGTAGTGAACACATGAAGAGTCGTAGTGACTGAGTGAACACATGAAGAGTCGTAGTGAACACATGAAGAGTCGTAGTGACAGAGTGAACACATGAAGAATCATAGTGACAGAGTGAACACATGAAGAGTCTTAGTGAACACATGAAGAGTCGTAGTGAACACATGAAGATTCGTAGTGACAGAGTGAACACATGAAGAGTCGTAGTGAACACATGAAGAGTCATAGTGACTGAGTGAACACATGAAGAGTCATAGTGACTGAGTGAACACATGAAGAGTCGTAGTGACCGAGTGAACACATGAAGAG
>NC_083629.1:26098977-26141477 GCF_963584025.1 Labrus mixtus | reverse complement strand
TGCTCCACACTGCCCCTCATGGTCCCTGGAGGTATTACAACGTCTGGTCCATATCTGTTAGCTTCCAGAAAATGTTCAGAAGTATAAAGGACATGAACACAGAGCACGGACTGAAGGCTCCGACTGTATCTGTATGTGTGTGTCAGACGGAGATGCTAAATGAGCCTTTACAGGGGTTTATGCTAAGCTAAGCTAAGTCACTTAGCTACCTTCTTTACATTCTTTGCATCAACAGATCAATGAGTTCGATCAGATGGTAGAGAAGCAGAGGGCCACACACGACGAGCAGAAGGCCACCTTAGCGCTGCAGCACCAGCAGGAGGTCCAGGCTCTGAGGGAGGAGACGGATCGTTTTCAGGTCCAGACTCAGGAGCTCCAGAGCCGGCTGCAGGAGGCTCATCAGGAGCGGACGCAGGCCGAGGAGAGGAAGGAGCTGGAGGACCTGCAGGAGGTGAAACATCTCAGACAACAGCTGCTGGAGACACACACTCACAGCGCTCACCTGGAGGAGCGGCTGAAGACTCTAGAAGATCAGCAGGAGCAGAGCATGGAGGAGCTGAGGAGACAGCATGCTGAGGAGATCAGGAGACTGGAGGAGGAGCATGTGGAGATCTGTGAAGACAGACTGAGAGAGGAGAGACAGAAAGTACAGGAAGAGAAGGCAGAGTTAGAGAAAAGACTGTTAGAGGATTATCAGACAGAGAAGAAGCTGCTGCAGCAGAGCCATGAGGAGGAGCTGAAGGTCAGAGGAGAGGAGGTGAAGAGGAGGTGTGAGGAGAAGTGTGAGGAGGTAGTGCAGAACCTGACGGAGAAGTGGCACAGAGAGAAGGCTCAGTTAGACGAGCACAACAACGAGGCTCTGCAGCTGCTGTTAGAGGAGGAGATGTTGAGGCTGGTCAGGGAGCAGGAGGAGAAGGAGGCCACGCTCAGGGAGCAGCTGGAGGAGCGCCATGAGGAGGCTCTGCTGAGAGAGAGAGGGAGGGTACAGGAGAGGGAGGAGCAGCTGGAGGAGGAGAGGGAGCAGCTGGAGAGAGAGAAGGAGAAGGAGGAGAAGAGGCTGCAGGTGTTGATTTCAGAGGAGAGGGCTCTTCTAGAGGAACGCCACCGAGAGGCCGTGAAGGAGCTGACGGCCAATCACAGTGAGGAGAGGGAGGCCCTGAGCAGCACGCTGGACAAACTACGAGAAGACATCGTCCACGAGAGGTGAGACTTCCTGTTTGTAATGTCAGACCTCACTCAGGCGCCACTTTGATATCAAACACAACTCATTCCTGTTTCCATCACACAAACATCATGGAGACGTTTTCTCCTGAACGCAGAGCGCCACAGACGTTAGCTCTTTCAAAAAAACACGAGTTCAAACTGACAGCACTGTAAAGTAAAGTCGCCTCAAAGCTTTTAAGATTTCATTACCGGTGTCGTCAGAGTCGTCGGTGTGGTTGTCGGTATCGTCGTCGGTATTGTCGCCGGTGTGGTCAGTTGAAGGTTTTATCTGAGTGTGTGTTTCACGATGACGAGCTCAGACTGTTGATGAAATAAAAGAATGTTTACTAATAATAAATAAACATTTTAAATACTAATCAGGAGAGAAATCAAGAGCAGCTTCACGCTGAGAATCAAAGAAGTAGAAGATCGTTTCTCAGGCGACCACGAGGCGCTGGAAAAGCGTTTCCAAGCGGATGTCATGAGACTGGAACAGAACTACCAAACCCAGCTGAAGGCTCTCTCTGACGGCCACACCCAGCAGGAGCTCCTGTGGGAGGCTCAGATCCAGGAGGCGGAGGAGCACAGGGGACTGCTGGAGGAGAGGGAACGCCACGAGCTGCAGGCTGGTCATCAACAGGAAGTAGAAGAACTGGTCATGAAAAACCAGCAGCTGCAGAACGAGCTGCTGGACTTCATCAGCATGGCTCAGACCAAAGAGATCGAGCTCAGCATGCAGCTCAACGACCTCCATAACCGTCTGCAGGAGAGCCTGAAGACCAAAGACGAGCTCCTGGCTCAGGCGGAGAAGAAAGCCTGCGAGATCGAACTCCTTCTCAACCAGACGGTGGACGACTTTAAACACGAGAGAGAAGAACATGTGAGCAGCCAGACGCAGCTTCAGACTCAGTACAACCAGCTGCTGAGCATGTCTGAGAGACAGAGCGCCGAGCGGATGGATCTGCTGCATGAGCGCGACCATTGGAAGTTACGGATGGAGGAGATGGAGATGCTGCTGGAACAGGCCACGCTGGACTTTGAGGTGGAGAGGGAGGAGCTACAGGAACGCACATCAATGCTTCAGAGAAACCAGGAGAAAGAGAGAGAGGAGCTGGTGGCAGAGAGACATGCTCTCCAAAAGAGAGTGAGAGACTTAGACATGAAGCTAATACAGGCTTTGTCTTACACAGAACATGTTATGGAAGGAGAAGACAGAGACACATGGAGGGATCCTCCTGACCTGGATAATAACCATTCAGAGAGAGAGGGGGAGGGGTCATCTCCTCAGGAAATCCGTAGTTCAGATGAAGATGCTCAGAACAAAGAGGCTCTGGAGTCGTTTGAGGAGGAGGAACCCGTGGGGCTGGAGGACTCAGCTGACCCACATAAAGTGTGTGTGGGTTCTCCAGAGAAGCCTTTCAGCGTGAGAGAAGCTGGACATGTTTGTGACTCTGAGGATGACTGTGCACCTGACGCTGTGGACTGTCTGGATGAAGGAAAGGAGAGGGAGCCTTCAGTGGTGAGACTACAGGCCACCGAGGAAAACGTCCTCCTGCTGGAGAAGATTTCTCTGCTTCAACAGAAGACGGAGCTGTTGGAGAATCTTCTGGCTCACAACAGTGAAAAGATGAAAAATGGCCAACAGATACTGGAGGAGAACTACGGCCTGAAAGTGAAGATGCTGCTGTTAATGGAGCACGTGAAAGAGCTGGAGATCAAGGCCTTGAAGATGACTGACCTGCAGATCCGATATGAAGACTGCTTGTGTGAAAACTCCAAAGTGAAGGAGCAGAACGTGGAGCTGGAGAAGAGAGTGTGGAGCCTGGAGAGCAGGATGAGTCTGTTCCCGGAGCTCCAGGATCAGGTGGTTCTGGTGGATGAGATCAGCAGGATGAGGGACGAGAACAATAAACTCTCTGAGCTGTTTGCTGAGCTGGAGAGGAGCAGGGAGAGTCTGTTGGCCAAACGCCCGGACACCGGAGCGCCCGAGAGCCTGGCTGACGAGTCCCTGCTGGACCAAGATCTGGAGGTATGCTGTGAGGAGTTTGAGGAGCAGAACAGCAGACTCCGCCGAGCCATCACGGAGCTCCAGAGCAGGTCTCAGACATTAAACCAAACAACACAGACGCAGAGGTAACGCAGAGAAACACTGTGATCCCGCCCCCTCTGAGTCCCACCCCCTCTGAGCCCCGCCCCTCCGAGTCCCACCCCCTCTGAGTCTCTGACCCTCCGAGTCCCACCCCTCTGAGTCCCGCCCCCTCCGAGTCTCACCCCCTCTGAGTCCCGGCCCCTCCGAGCCCCGCCCCCTCCGAGTCTCTGACCCTCTGAGTCCCACCCCTTCAAGTCTCTGACCCTCTCAGTCCTGCCCCCTCCGAGCCCCGCCCCCTCTGAGTCTCTGACCCTCCGAGTCCCACCCCCTCTGAGTCCCGCCCCCTCTGAGTCCCGCCCCTTCAAGTCTCTGACCCTGTGCTGCTGTGATTCCTGAAGCCTGGTAATCTTTTTGTCCCGGACTCATGGTAGAGCTTTATTAGGATCCTGAACCCGTCTAGTGATGCGTCCTGTAGATCCACGAGGAACGTTCATGAATCATAGAATAAGATGCTTTCAGTGTGTTTCCTCCACAAACGTTTTTCTTTGTAGTTCTGATCTCGTGTTCTGTCTACAGATCTGAGACCAGCCGCCTGGCTGAAGAAAACTTTGTCCTCAGGAAGAAGATCACCACGCTGAAGGAAGAGGACCTGAAGGAGGCCCAGGGAGAGCTCATGTAGGAACACGCCTTCACTAACTCTCAATGTTGTTTTTATTTCATCATCACATTTTCTATTTCTGTTTGATTCCAGACAAAAGTTGGAGCACTTAAAGAAAGGGAAGATGTCGGCTCAGAGGGTGGCACAGAACCTTAAGAAACAGGTGAAGTATGAGGTCACTAAGACGAAGTCAAAGTCTGTATGAACCGTGGGCGGAGTCTCAGTGATGTCATCAGTGTCTGTGAAGAGGAGTTATGAAGCTGAGTGATGGAAGAAATACTGACTCCAACACTCGTTAGATCAATCTAGAAAAAGTCAGGTAGGCAGAGACAAACAGCTGACACACCCCCACCTGTCATTCAAATAGGCCACGCCCCTAATTATTTGTGAATCTAATCCTTAATATCATTAATCAGATGAGTTATACAAAATGTGTGTTCCAGACTGTAAACATGTTTATTGTGGAGTGCAAGCAGACAGCCTCTAGTGGACGCTTGAGGAACTGCAGTGTTTTTGCACTTCTGCTTCATTTGGAACTCCCGAGGTTTCTGTCGGGTTTCAGTCATGCTAGCAGCTGTGTGAAGATGTACTTTGGCACAGTTCTGCTGTGAGCTAAAAGCTAACATGCTAACAGCAGTATTTACATGATTCTGTGACTCCACCTGAGACTCTGTGACTCCACCTGAGACTCTGAGGATCCACATGAGACTCTGAGACTCCACCTGAGACTCTGTGACTCCACCTGAGACTCCACCTGAGACTCTGTGACTCCACCTGAGACTCTGAGGATCCACATGAGACTCTGAGACTCCACCTGAGACTCTGTGACTCCACCTGAGACTCTGAGGATCCACCTGAGACTCTGTGACTCCACCTGAGACTCTGAGGATCCACCTGAGACTCTGTGACTCCACCTGAGATGTTGTGACTCCAGCTGCGTCTCCACCCTGATCAGATCTCTTTCCCTCTTTTTATGCTGTTTGACACCAACACAACTTGTTGGTCATGAAAAATCAGCAGCTGCTGGACTTCATCAACATGACCCAGACCAAAAAGATGGAGCTCAACGACCTCCATAACCGTCTGCAGGAGAGCCTGAAGACAAAGACGAGCTCCTGGCTCAGTCTGAGAAGAAAGTCTGCGAGATCACCAGTTGGTTGCTAACATACAGCAGAGGGCTCTCCTGACCAGTCAGCTGTTGCCTGAAGGTGTATCCACTAGGAGCACCGGCCGAGGTGTCAGGGCTCCCGGTGTGGCCTGTGACCTGTGGTTTGGGACTTCTTCCTTTGTTTACAGTCTGACTGACACAGGAGAATATAGAATGGTGATGGAGTCAACCAACACCTTGTTCACACTCACACTAAACTCCAGGGACCGTATTCACAAACATCCTAAGAATCCTCTCAGAGAGCTCCTAACTTAGACTCTGGTTGAGTAAGAGACAGAAACTTTTATCTTAGTGAGGAGGCGTGGTCGACCCGTTGCTAGGTATGACACATTTTTTCAGAAGCTGTGATTGGTTGATCCAAAAAATGGATAAAAAAAAAGTCAAACAGAATCTAATCAGACATTGTATAATTATGAACTCTATGAAATTAGCAGATGTACTTTAAAAGTATATAAGCCACAAGATGTTTGAAATCACATGCCCACTTGTGTAGCAGCTTCTTTACATGCTGATAGTTACATCAGCCTGTAAAGCGGACACTTTCCGCACTGTACAGACGAGACAACTTTTCATTCTCTGGAGGAAGGCTGCGGTCTTATAATGATAGTCGTCTTGTCCTGCAGATCAGCGAGCTGCGTCTGCAGAGCCAGCAGCTGGAGGACGAGAACGGGATGCTGTCTGAGAAAAACGCCCAAAACATTGTGGACATGGAGACTCTCCGACAGCAGCTGGCTGAGCTGATAAAGGACGAGGACCAGAACAAGGTAAACAGCTTTTGATGAGAGACTGATGGTCTTCATGGTGTGGCCGTCTGGTTGTAGTGGGTAGTTAATCGTGGTTGTTTTGTGTTAGCTGACAGCGTGTGTGTCTGCTCTGGAGGCTGAGCTGACCGCAGCTCTGGAGGATGCTGCAAAGCTTGAGGAGAGAAATGTCCAGCTGTCAGAGCAGCTGTCTGAGCTCAGAGAGAAGGTGAGCACCACACCCTACCCCTAATCCTGGAGGTCACAGCTCACAGGTGTACTGTACTGACCACATCAATTTAAACAAATGGTACATTCACACACTGATGGTAGAGGCCGCTGAGTAGAGTCCATCAGTATTAACTCATCCATTCATACACATTCACACGCTGATGGTAGAGGCTGCTGAGTAAAGAGTCCATCAGTATTAACTCATCCATTCATACACATTCACACGCTGATGGTAGAGGCTGCTGAGTAAAGAGTCCATCAGTATTAACTCATCCATTCATACACATTCACACACTGATGGTAGAGGCTGCTGAGTAAAGAGTCCATCAGTATTAACTCATCCATTCATACACATTCACACGCTGATGGTAGAGGCTGCTGAGTAAAGAGTCCATCAGTATTAACTCATCCATTCATACACATTCACACGTTGTCTTTGAGTCTGTGATCAGACCTACATGCTGACATGACTGTTTACTGCTGAGGTCCATAGAAGTCTTTAAAGATTTTAAATTCACAAAGAAACTGAAAAAGAAGATGTGACACAATGACGTTTCCAATGACGACCTGATTCTCTCCGTGTTCATCACAGAACCATGTTTTGGAGATGAGCCTGCACTCAAGCGGCCTCCAGAACACGAAGCTGTACAGAGAGGAGGTGTGTGGTCTGATGGAGCAGGACCAGCTGCTGCTGAGGAGGGAGAACGAGCGGCTTCAGGTCGAAGTTCACAACATCAGAGGAGACCTGCTGCAGTCCAGAGAAAAGGTTAGACCAGGACCAGGACCAGGACCAGGACCAGGGCTCTGGCTCAGAGATACATGTGGCAGGACCAGAAGGGTTATGGAGCCTGTTTGTAATCCAGTAGTAGAACTGACCAATCACGTATCAGCAGGCATCTTCAGTAGAAGCGGTCAGTGTGGAGAGAAACTGAATGAATGATCTCATGACTCGATCAGATATCTGACGGCCTCTTCTACATCCAACATTCACACCTGAGCAACAAATCTGTCAATCAGCGTTTAGATGTCCTGACCTCCTTGAATGCCTCAGAAATGATGGTTTACTAACAAACATTTAAAGTAGTTTTCTTCTCCTCTTGAATATTAGAGAGCTTGAGGTCAAACTCCCTCAGGGTTTGTTGTTCTGAGCTCTGTGTTCACACTGATGGAACCATCCATCTAACCTCTAACATTTCTCCTCTCCTTGTTCCTGATCTCTGATCCCTCTGACTGAACGTTTGCAGATCCATCAGCTCGATGCCACCATCTCGTCCCTGAAGCAGAACCGACAGCAGAGCCAATCGTCTGCGCTTCAGACCGCCTTGGAGCAGGAGAACGCCACTCTGAGGCAGGAGCTTGAGGCTCAGCGGGAGCTCAACAAGGTACAGATTCAGTGACTCCTGTTGTCCATGTTGCTCATGTTTTTTATGTTGCTCATATTGCTCATATTGCACATGTTGTACATGTTGTTTATCTTGCTCATGTTGTTCATGTTGGTTCATGTTGTTGCATGTTGCATGATGTTACTTGTTGTTGCATGTTGCATGATGTTACTTGTTGTTGCATGTTGCTCCTGTTGTTGCTCATGTTTTTTATGTTGCTCATATTGCTCATATTGCACATGTTGTACATGTTGTTTATCTTGCTCATGTTGTTCATGTTGGTTCATGTTGTTGCATGTTGCATGATGTTACTTGTTGTTGCATGTTGCATGATGTTACTTGTTGTTGCATGTTGCTCCTGTTGTTGCTCATGTTTTTGCTCAGACCGGTCTGATCTGGTTTCAGGGCTGTGAGGCGTCTCGGGGTCATGCAGACGTGGAAAGTCTTCAACAGGAGAACGAGGCGCTCCGAGCTCAAATGACTCGAATGTCTTCACAGCTGATGGAGGTAAACTCTTTAACTCTTCTGAATTATATTAACGAGGTCAAAGGTCAGGAGTGATAGGCTCCTTCTCATGTTGTCAACGTATTTGTGCAATTTAAACAGTGACAGGAGTTTGTCTGCAGTTTGTGACGTCCTCCTTCTCCTCTTCCTCACCCGTCTCCTCTTCCTCACCCGTCTCCTCTTCCTCACCTGTCTTCTCTTCCTCAACTGTCTCCTCTTCCTCACTTGTCTCCTCTTCCTCACCTGTCTCCTCTTCCTCACTTGTCTCCTCTTCCTCAACTGTCTCCTCTTCCTCACCCGTCTCCTCTTCCTCACCTGTCTCCTCTTCCTCACTTGTCTCCTCTTCCTCACCTGTCTCCTCTTCTGTCTTGTTCAGTCATTTCAGGCTCAGTTGGTGGGACTTCTACCTCCGTCTCCTCACAGGATCCCCAGGGGGCAGCATCGAGCTGAAGATCCAGACAACCAGCAGGTACAGAAACATCTTACCCCGCTTTTTCCTGTATATATATATGTGTGTGTGTGTGTGTGTGTGTGTGTGTGTGTGTGTGTGTGTGTGTGTGTGTTAACAGCTGCATGTCTACAGTCTGCTCGTTTTATATAAATCATCCCTCAGACGACAAATTGGTCATGGTCACCAGAGGTTAACTCATAGTTATCATAGTTCTGTTATTCATGGTCACTAGAGGTTAACTCATAGTTATCATAGTTCTGTTATTCATGGTCACTAGAGGTTAACTCATAGTTATCATAGTTCTGTTATTCATGGTCACCAGAGGTTAACTCATAGTTATCATAGTTCTGTTATTCATGGTCACTAGAGGTTAACTCAGTTATCATAGTTCTGTTATTCATGGTCACTAGAGGTTAACTCATAGTTATCATAGTTCTGTTATTCATGGTCACTAGAGGTTAACTCATAGTTATCATAGTTCTGTTATTCATGGTCACCATAGGTTAACTCATAGTTATCATAGTTCTGTTATTCATGGTCACCATAGGTTAACTCATAGTTATCATAGTTCTGTTATTCATGGTCACCATAGGTTAACTCATAGTTATCATAGTTCTGTTATTCATGGTCACTAGAGGTTAACTCGTAGTTATCATAGTTCTGTTATTCATGGTCACCACAGGTTAACTCGTAGTTATCATAGTTCTGTTATTCATGGTCACCATAGGTTAACTCGTAGTTATCATAGTTCTGTTATTCATGGTCACCATAGGTTAACTCGTAGTTATCATAGTTCTGTTATTCATGGTCACCAGAGGTTAACTCGTAGTTATCATAGTTCTGTTATTCATGGTCACCAGAGGTTAACTCGTAGTTATCATAGTTCTGTTATTCATGGTCACCAGAGGTTAACTCGTAGTTATCATAGTTCTGTTATTCATGGTCACCATAGGTTAACTCGTAGTTATCATAGTTCTGTTATTCATGTTCACCATAGGTTAACTCGTAGTTATCATAGTTCTGTTATTCATGGTCACCAGAGGTTAACTCGTAGTTATCATAGTTCTGTTATTCATGGTCACCAGAGGTTAACTCGTAGTTATCATAGTTCTGTTATTCATGGTCACCAGAGGTTAACTCATAGTTATCATAGTTCTGTTATTCATGGTCACCAGAGGTTAACTCGTAGTTATCATAGTTCTGTTATTCATGGTCACCAGAGGTTAACTCGTAGTTATCATAGTTCTGTTATTCATGGTCACCATAGGTTAACTCGTAGTTATCATAGTTCTGTTATTCATGGTCACCAGAGGTTAACTCGTAGTTATCATAGTTCTGTTATTCATGGTCACCAGAGGTTAACTCGTAGTTATCATAGTTCTGTTATTCATGGTCACCATAGGTTAACTCGTAGTTATCATAGTTCTGTTATTCATGGTCACCAGAGGTTAACTCGTAGTTATCATAGTTCTGTTATTCATGGTCACCAGAGGTTAACTCATAGTTATCATAGTTCTGTTATTCATGGTCACCATAGGTTAGTTTTTCATAGGATCGGGATCAAAACTCATCATTTCTCCGACACCTGATCAGAGGGTTGTTTAGTTTTTATCCTTGTACTCCTATGACCTGTGTTTGTAGCTGGATCTGTGGGAGTCTCTGTGTGTGTCACTGATCCACCTGAGATCCACCTGAGCACCTGTCTGTCCTCATCACCTCCTGTGTGAAGTAGACATGTACTGGACAAGGGGTAGACTGAAAAGCTGCAATTTACCTACTTGAACCTACCCGAACATCCTTGAAGGTCCCTGAACGTACCTTAATGTCCTGCAATATACCTAAACATACCTGAAAGTACCTGAATGTCCCTGAACATACCTGAAAGTAACTGCATGTCCCTGAACATACCTGAACATGCCTGAATATACCTGAATATACCTGACTGTCCCTGAACCTACCTGAATGTCCCTGAACATACCTGAATGTCCCTGAACATACCTGAACATACCTGAATGTCCCTGAACATACCTGAACATACCTGAATGTCCCTGAACATACCTGAACATGCCTGAATATACCTGAATATACCTGAATGTCCCTGAACCTACCTGAATGTCCCTGAACCTACCTGAATGTCCCTGAACATACCTGAATGTCCCTGAACATACCTGAACATACCTGAATGTCCCTGAACATACCTGAACATACCTGAATGTCCCTGAACATACCTGAACATGCCTGAATATACGTACCTGAATGTCCCTGAACATACCTGAATGTCCCTGAACATACCTGAACATACCTGAATGTCCCTGAACATACCTGAACATACCTGAACATACCTGAATGTCCCTGAACATACCTGAATGTCCCTGAACATACCTGAATGTCCCTGAACATACCTGAACATACCTGAATGTCCCTGAACATACCTGAACATACCTGAATGTCCCTGAACATACCTGAATGTCCCTGAACATACCTGAATGTCCCTGAACATACCTGAACATTCCTGAATGTCCCTGAACATACCTGAACATACCTGAATGTCCCTGAACATACCTGAACATACCTGAACATACCTGAACATACCTGAATGTCCCTGAACATACCTGAATGTCCCTGAACATACCTGAATGTCCCTGAACATACCTGAATGTCCCTGAACATACCTTGCAATAGATGAGTAAGTTAAAGCAGGTTCATGTAAATACTCAGACAGATAAATAACAATGTGAGCGTAAGCATTAGTAATCAATGTGAACACACGTTCCTTTGTTAAACCTTTGTGACGGCCTGCTCATTCAGCCGACCTCTCTAGCTGTCGTAGATTAGAAGAAGAGGAAGGTGGCGCCGTGGTGAAGTGTTCCTGCCTTTGTCTCTCCAGGGGCCGATGGCGGAGCAGCGGGCAGCACACGCAGACAGCTACCGGCGGATCGGTGGACTCTAACACCGGCATTTGTCCTCGCTCTTTCCTCTCTCTCGGTCCTCTGCGGGACTGGAGCCAGACCCTGAATGTGGTCTTTTCTGGATCCTTATAGGAGATCATGAACTGAAAGCATGCCTGATTCACAGGCACCAATGTGTCATTGCATTTCTCTGCTGCTAGGTGGCAGCAAACACAGAAACAGCTCCTGAGATTAACCCCATGGGATTAGATTTTTTTTTAGATATATCTGAGGCCTCTTTTAAGGACAGCTGAGGAGCGATGTTGGGAGGAGAGAGAGTGGGGGACATCACGCAGCAAAGGGCTGAGGTTGGATTCAAACCCACGGCTGCTGCGATGCGGACTACAGCCTACACACATGGGGCGCCCAACATAATCGCTTGTCTACCTGGAGCCCCGGGATTAGACTTTAAACAATGACCTTTCAGCTGCAGGTCATCTCAGTGTAACGGCCGAGTACGGAGGTGTTTCTAAGGCTGCCCTCCTTTATGAGGTCACAGTTTCAATGCAGGGAATGATTGCTGGGCAGCGTGAATGTTTTTATATTGTTGTGTTCTGCACTTTTTATCTTGTGTAAAACAGGGTCTATCCGTTCATCCTCAGAGGATCAGTTATCTACTTTAACCTGAGGAGACTCCTCCTTTAAACTGACTCCTCCTTTAAACTGAGGAGACTCCTCCTTTAAACTGACTCCTCCTTTAAACTAAGGAGACTCCTCCTTTAAACTGACTCCTCCTTTAAACTGACTCCTCCTTTAAACTGAGGAGACTCCTCCTTTAAACTGACTCCTCCTTTAAACTGAGGAGACTCCTCCTTTAAACTGACTCCTCCTTTAAACTAAGGAGACTCCTCCTTTAAACTGACTCCTCCTTTAAACTGACTCCTCCTTTAAACTGAGGAGACTCCTCCTTTAAACTGACTCCTCCTTTAAACTGAGGAGACTCCTCCTTTAAACTGACTCCTCCTTTAAACTGAGGAGACTCCTCCTTTAAACTGACTCCTCCTTTAAACTAAGGAGACTCCTCCTTTAAACTGACTCCTCCTTTAAACTGACTCCTCCTTTAAACTGAGGAGACTCCTCCTTTAAACTGACTCCTCCTTTAAACTGACTCCTCCTTTAAGGTGAGGAGACTCCTCCTCCGTGAATGAATCCAGAATGATCAGCTGATGTTATGGAGTCCAGTCAGGGTCACATGAAGGTCAAAGCTTTGTTTGTTTGTTTTCTGCGCCATGTTTAGACTTTATTTTATTCATTTATTTTAATAAGCTGTATGGTTGGGTTGTCACATGATTCTATTAAAAATCCAATATCATACCTGTTTGTTTCCACGGTAACAAAGATGTCCTAAACACCTGATATTGGATCATTTATAAATATTACAGACAAACTAACGCTGACTCTGCACACAGTCTAAAATAAACAAAAATGCTAATTTGTGTGATTTACGAGTTTGTCTGTAATATTTGGTGTTTTTATTCCTCTCCCCGTTTTTTTATGTTTCAGTACTTAGATTTCATCGATCATTAAATTATCAGATGGTTTTAAAACTTGTGTAATCATGTTGACAACCTTAAATAATTTATTTATTTATTAAATTATTATTTGTAGACGCATCATTTTCTACCTATTTATATTGTATTTATTTTGTTGGAATTTGTCCTGATCTCAGAAATAAAGATCTAATAAAGCTCCCCACTCATTTAAAGAGGCGTGTCATGTTTTCTGTTCTCACCGGCTCGGAGGTCACTCAGAATGAAGGTGCTGGATGCTGATGTGGCTCACTGTGTTGTCAACAGGATGAGAGGGAGACCAAGATGAAGAACATGGAGGAGCGCATGAGGGAAGTCGAGCTGTCGCTGCGAAACGTCAAACTGCTGCTCAGAGAGAAAGTCTTTCAGCTCCGAGACCAGGTCAGTCCACATGGTTTCAGTCAGCTCAGACCAGGTCAGTCCACCTGGTTTCAGTCAGCTCAGAGACCAGGTCAGTCCACATGGTTTCAGTCAGCTCCGAGACCAGGTCAGTCCATGTGGTTTCAGTACGCTCCGAGACCAGGTCAGTCCATGTGGTTTCAGTCAGATCAGAGACCAGGTCAGTCCACATGGTTTCAGTCAGCTCCGAGACCTGGTCAGTCCATGTGGTTTCAGTACGCTCCGAGACCAGGTCAGTCCCTGTGGTTACAGTCAGCTCAGAGACCAGGTCAGTCCACGTGGTTTCAGTACACTCCGAGACCAGGTCAGTCCACGTGGTTTCAGTCAGTTCAGAGACCAGGTCAGTCCACGTGGTTTCAGTACACTCCGAGACCAGGTCAGTCCACATGGCTTCAGTACTCTCCGAGACCAGGTCAGTCCATGTGGTTTCAGTCAGCTCAGAGACCAGGTCAGTCCACGTAGTTTCAGTCAGCTCAGAGACCAGGTCAGTCCACGTGGTTTCAGTACACTCCGAGACCAGGTCAGTCCACGTGGTTTCAGTCAGTTCAGAGACCAGGTCAGTCCACGTGGTTTCAGTACACTCCGAGACCAGGTCAGTCCACATGGCTTCAGTACTCTCCGAGACCAGGTCAGTCCACATGGTTTCAGTCAGCTCAGAGACCAGGTCAGTCCACGTGGTTTCAGTCAGCTCAGAGACCAGGTCAGTCCACGTGGTTTCAGTCAGCTCAGAGACCAGGTCAGTCCACGTGGTTTCAGTCAGCTCAGAGACAAGGTCAGTCCACGTGGTTTCAGTCAGCTCCGAGACCAGGTCAGTTCACGTGGCGACTCTTTGTCTCCTAACTCTTTGACTCTTTGTCTCCTGACTCTTTGTCTCTTTGTCTCCTGACTCTTTGTCTCTTTGTCTCCTAACTCTTTGTCTCTTTGTCTCCTGACTCTTTGACTCTTTGTCTCCTGACTCTTTGTCTCTTTGTCTCCTGACTCTTTGACTCTTTGTCTCCTGACTCTTTGTCTCCTGACTCTTTGTCTCTTTGTCTCTTTGTCTCCTGACTCTTTGTCTCCTGACTCTTTGTCTCCTGACTCTTTGACTCTTTGTCTCGTTGTCTCCTGACTCTTGTCTCGTTGTCTCCTGACTCTTTGTTTCTTTGTCTCCTGACTCTTTGTCTTTGTCTCCTGACTCTTTGTCTCTTTGTCTCCTGACTCTTTGTCTCTTTGTCTCCTGACTCTTTGACTCTTTGTCTCCTGACTCTTTGACTCTTTGTCTCTTTGTCTCCTGACTCTTTGACTCTTTGTCTCCTGTCTCTTTCAGCTGCATAAGAACGGTAAAGCTGACATGCTGATCACAGACCTGTACATGGAGAATGCTCAGCTGCTCAAAGCTCTGGAGAAAACGGAGAAGCGACAGAAGATCTCAGAGAAGAAGAACTACCTGCTGGAGGAGAAGATCTGCAGCCTGAACCGGATCGTACGAGACCTGAACCCTGCTCCCTCACTGCCGTATCATTTCTGACAGAAAAACAAGAACGTTAACGCCGTGTCTCCTTTTTAATAACTCCACCATAACTCTGTGGACTAAACGCTGCAGTGTTTCATTTTAAAGATTTATTTTGGGGCATTTGGGGACCTGCAGGACTACAGCCTCCACACATGGCGCGCCCGCCTGGAGGACTACAGCCTCCGGAATTTGAAGACAGCCAATGTTGGGTCATGTATAGTTTTTAACCAAAATCCGTCTGATTGCACGAAAACATTGGCAACGTTTGGATCGTTGGATGCACAAATCCAAACGATTCTCTCGATCATTAAAATCACAAACCATCATTTTTAAACATTTCGCCAACCCTACATGCACTTTATAGAGAATGACCCGAAGCTTTAATGTTTGTTTTTTTTATGAATAATGGACAGTCAGCTGCTCTAACGGGACGACAGACTCGTGTTTCTGTTTCACAATAAAATTAATTTAATATTTGATTTATTTTTTAATTTGTGTTTTTCTTGAATAAAATGTTAAAATTTCAGTTTAATGTCGTTCCTCTAAGGATGAGTGACCCTAAAATGTCCTCTTGTGCTGCACTCGGACATCGTATGGGCTCGAAGGTTCAGTCTGATATTTTCAGCTGCTCGCCGAATGACGTTGAATATTTTGTCTCCAGTTGTACGAGATCTCAGTCCAGATGAAGTCTGGTTTGGATGCTCTGGTTGAAATGATCTCCTACAGTAAAGATCTCAGATATTCTCTCAACATCTTCAGAGATCTTGACGAGCGCGGGTCAGTAAGGAGACTGTTAATATGATGCTAACTGGAAAATAAAGAAAACAGATGTCATTTAGCTGGAAACCACTTTCGTAAGGAATCAACCAAACTTCTAATCATTGATCCATCTGTCTGCAGGAAGTTCCTACAGAACCGGAGACAGTGATTGGCTCTCGCTCCTCCAGAGAAGTGTCACTCATTTTGAATGTATGGAAGCCGAGAGCCAAAACATGTAATTTCTCTTATTTCTGAAAATCTAAAACCTCTTTCTTCAGTTTAATTTTGATGTTTTAATTTTTAACGTCCTCGTGGTTCGTTGAAAAACATTTTTAATTTATTGAATAAATGACAGAAAGACGACTTCAGAGTTCATGAGTTTTATTTGAACATCATTATTTGTGAGGGTTCATTCGCAGCTTCAACAGACTTATTAAAAGAAGAAAGTAAAGTTTATTGAAAAGATTCAGATTAATTTCTTCAGCTCAATGACAAAACATCAGACTGAAAATACAGATGTTGATCATACATGAGTAACAAACAGAAACATCAGCTCAGACTCAGGAAGCAAAGACTTCTGGGACACGAAGTTTAGAGAGATATTACTGCTAAAGTTCATAAACGTGAAGGTTAAAAGGTGAATGATGTCATCACTCTTTCCTCAGAGCTCGGGCCGTTTCCTCGATGGCCTCTCGGGGCTCGTTGGGAGGCGGGATCTTCAGGTCGGTTGGCTCCACCCCCCACACCTTGGTGGCGTACTCTGTGATAGTTCTGTCGCTGGAGAACTTCCCCGTAGCAGCGATGTTCTTGATCACCATCTTGGTCCACGCCGTTGGATTCTTTAAGACAAATAAAACATTTTCTTCACATCTTGATGATTCTCTTAATAAATTATTATGATTATTATTTTGGTCCCAGTTCTCCGCTTCCTATTCGGTACTTAAAGTTCTCTTTATCAGGAACAGTATAACTATACTTTATAGAGACAGAACCCGTGGTTATTGCCTTAGGCTGGTGGTTAAATTCAAACTCTCCTTTAGCCTTTAACCACTTAGCCTGCTTGGTTTGGTTTCCCAGTGTAACTTGCACTTTAATGAGCTGAATGAATGGGATCAGAGTGAGACGCTCATCATCTTGTTCAAGTGTGTTGGACTCAAACGTTACCTGGTACAGTTTGTTGACTTCCTCCTGAGAGTTCATGTAGTCTTCAAAGTCTGCAAACACTTTGAAACTGAAGAGACAACAAAAGAGGATGAAGACAGACAACATGAACTACAAGTTATCTTCCATTGACATGAAAATAATCTGAAATAATCCAGCAGGGGGCGACATACTGAGCAGAGGGCTGATATCAGCAGGGATGAGGGTTAAACACAGCTTTATGGGCTCTTTTAGAAAGCATGTCCTCACAAAGTTTGTCCAGCGGAGGGTGCTAGTTTAACACTGTGGAGCACTTTTGTAGGTTAAATTTATTTATGACTGAAATAGAAACAGTTCTGAAGTCACTGAGGCTTAGAAAGTGTAAACCAGAAGCTGTGCTTGTTTTTCTCTCTCATCTCAGACTCCTCTGGACATCAGGGTTAAAGGTTAAACCTCTCGGTATGTGTGTGTGTTTCTCACCGGTCATGCTTGAAGAGCATCTCAGTGAGGTCTTTGAACAGGTGAGGATTTTTGGGGCTGAAGAATCCGCTGGTGATCTGGTCCATCACTTGTTTGAGCTCAGGGATCTTCTTGTAGTACGACATGGCATCGTATCTAAAAACAGACAAAGTTTGTGCAAAGTCATAAAACTGAGCACAGCATGGTTTCTTTTTTCACCCTGATATCAACACTTGGTTCCCCTAATAGTTTCAGGACATTTCTTCTGCTTTAATATCCATTATTTGCATTATGCTCTTCAACCTCATGACCGATATTAAGGCGGCTGTGGTTCAGTGGTCGAGTCGGACATCTTTACGCTGAAAAGTCGTGGGTTTGATCCCCAGCTCCTGCAGCCACATGTCTGATGTGTCCTTGGGCAAGACACTTAACCCCAAGTTGCCTCTACCATCAGCGTGTGAATGTGTATGAATGGATGAGTTAATACTGATGGACTCTTCACTCAGCAGCCTCTACCATCAGTGTGTGAATGTGTATGAATGGATGAGTTAATACTGATGGTCTCTTTACTCAGCAGCCTCTACCATCAGCGTGTGAATGTGTATGAATGGATGAGTTCATGCTGACGGACTCTTCACTCAGCAGCCTCTACCATCAGTGTGTGAATGTGTATGAATGGATGAGTTAATACTGATGGTCTCTTTACTCAGCAGCCTCTACCATCAGTGTGTGAATGTGTATGAATGGATGAGTTAATACTGATCGACTCTTTACTCAGCAGCCTCTACCATCAGCGTGTGAATGTGTATGAATGGATGAGTTCATGCTGACGGACTCTTCACTCAGCAGCCTCTACCATCAGTGTGTGAATGTGTATGAATGGATGAGTTCATACTGATGGACTGTTAAATGTCTTTAAATTATTCCACCTAAAGCAGACAGTGAGACAGCCTACTTTACCCTTTTATGTCCATCTCAGCCACGTCCTCCACCCTCATCCCGAAGATGAAAAGGTTCTCCTCTCCGGCCTCTTCGGCCATCTCCACATTGGCTCCATCCATGGTGCCAATGGTCAGCGCTCCGTTCAGCATGAACTTCATGTTACCTGTTCCTGATGCTTCAGTGCCGGCGGTAGAGATCTGCTCAGACAGATCTGTGGCAGGTATCACTGAGAGAGACAGCAAATCGTTTTTATTTATTTATTCATTATTTTTATTACTGGGAAAATTTTTGCAATTCAAAACACCTTTATATCAACACAGTCAGTTAAAACAAAATTTCACACAAGCAACAACAGGCTGGTTTTTGCTACCCAGAGCAAACACGTACAGTTATAAGAACAATGAAAACATGGGATTCTTTACCACTGTTATTGACTAAATTAACACATAAATGTATTTTGAAAAAGCAAACAAAGAAACAGCTTGGGGAATCATATCTGTAAGATATGCACAAAGGTGTGTTTGACAGAATTGATTGTAAAGTTTGATGAATTTTCTAAAATGTATTGATTTGTATAAACTATTTTTGTAATGCCCTCTTCTAAATGTGATGCAGATGTTTATGCAGACTATAGTGCTTAAAGAGTAACTAAACCCTAAAACCACTTTTTTCAACTATAAACCTCTGTATTTGTGTATTAAGTAGTGTTATGGATCAATATTGTATTGAAAATCGAAATACTGTGTTAGAAATGTGCATAGTGTCTGCCCTTCTGTTTGAAAAAGTCTAACGGCTGTGTCGAATACATGCCTACGTAGGAGTGAATGCCTACCTCACCAAACCTCTAAAAGCCTTGTGACTCTGATTTCTCCTGCTTATTCTGCTCTGGTCCCCGGCATCATAACGTGCTTCTCGCACACACCTGCCGAACACACACACTCGCCTCGTTCTCTCTCTCTCCTCACTCGCTCCCCCCACCCACACACATGCGCACTGAGCCATTCACAGACAGACATACCCTGCTCATATAACAGTGGTTATTTGTCTAAAATTTAAAAGCCATAAATCCTCCAGGGGGCCTCGTGTACCATTCAGAAACGTCCCCCATCCTCTCCTGCACCTCACTGTCCTTGTCATCAGCTGTCTCTGCTCTCGCTGCCCCTACTAACGGGTCAAAACGATACGGATCTGGAAGTCCATGGTCATGCTCAACTTGAGGGTCTACAGGAGACTCTAGAGGAGAGAAGTCTTCGACTTCAAATTACATTTCCGTGGCACACGTGCCATTGCTGCTTACGGAGTCGTCTCTCATGGCTAAATAACCTAGCTAAACCTACCGGTACTGTTTTTATTTGTGTGTGTGGGGCAAACATTGTATCATGTTGCGGCTGATAACGGCACGAGTTTACCCCCCTGCCCCCCTCCCTCCCTCTCGAAGTTGATACATTGACATTCTAAATGCTTTTTTTGAAATTCTAGGGTCGAGCACTACAGCTGAAAATATGAGGTTTAGTTACCCTTTAATTCTGTTTTTCAAATGGAAATTTTTTATTAATGTCCTTGTTTGTTAATGTGGACCCCAGGAAGAAGAGCTGAGCGCTCGGGTACGGCTAATCGGGATGCTAACAAATAAAAATAAAAAAATAGGCTCACAGAGGCTCAGGAAAGTGAGCTGTTGAGAAAGAAAAAGTTCTAAAAGTACCTTTCTCTGCTAAGGAGACCCTGTAGTTCTCCAGGAAGATGACCTTCAGCTTGTTTCCCACCACAGGATCATTATTCACAACGTCAGCCACTGATGTGATCAGCCTGATGATCATCTTGGCCATGTGATACCCTGGTGCAGCCTGCAGAGGGACAGTATGTCACTTATAACCAACACAAACATCACAGCTCTTGTGTTGCTCTGATGACTTCTCAGTACCTTTCCCCCGATGATCACTGTTCGAGGTACGAAAGGGGCAGCCGGGGTTTTCCTGATCCCTTTGGAAACACCGGAATGACAAAAGGTTTAACATAAGCCAAAACCAGAGAGACACCGAGAGACATCGAGAGAAATGAGAGACACAGAGAGAAACGAGAGACACTGAGTGGCGTGTGATTGACGTATGGTTGTACATGACGATGGCATGTGATTAACGTACGGTTGTACATTGCGATGTGTGATTGACGTACGGTTGTACATTACGATGTGTGATTGACGCACGGTTGTACATTGCGATGTGTGATTAACGTACGGTTGTACATTGCGATGTGTGATTGACGTACGGTTGTACATTACGATGTGTGATTGATGTACGGTTGTACATTACGATGTGTGATTGATGTACGGTTGTACATTACGATGTGTGATTGACGCACGGTTGTACATGGCGATGTGTGATTGACGTACGGTTGTACATGGCGATGTGTGATTGATGTACGGTTGTACATGGTGATGTGTGATTGACGTCCGGTTGTACATGGCGATGTGTGATTGACGTACGGTTGTACATTACGATGTGTGATTGACGTACGGTTGTACATTACGATGTGTGATTAACGTACGGTTGTACATTGCGATGTGTGATTGACGTACGGTTGTACATTACGATGTGTGATTGATGTACGGTTGTACATTACGATGTGTGATTGACGTACGGTTGTACATTACGATGTGTGATTGACGCACGGTTGTACATGGCGATGTGTGATTGACGTACGGTTGTACATGGCGATGTGTGATTGACGTACGGTTGTACATGGTGATGTGTGATTGACGTCCGGTTGTACATGGCGATGTGTGATTGACGTACGGTTGTACATGGCGATGTGTGATTGACGTACGGTTGTACATGGCGATGTGTGATTGACGTACGGTTGTACATGGCGATGTGTGATTGACGTACGGTTGTACATGGCGATGTGTGATTGACGTACGGTTGTACATGGCGATGATGTGCAGGCAGTTGAGCAGCTGACGCTTGTACTCGTGGATTCTCTTCACGTGGACATCAAACATGGAGGACGGGTTGATCTGCACCCTGTATTCCCTCTCCAGGTACTGGGCGAATTTCAGCTTGTTGTCCTGAGAACAGTCAGAAATATGTTGACTGTCAGGTGGGACTTTAAAGCTGCTCTGAACAAATGAATCAGGTGGTTAAATCTGTTGAGACATGCAGCAGAAATAAACTAGAAAAGCAGGTTCCTGTTTATCATGTTGAAATGTTTGTTTCACCATCAGTGTGACACAACAACAGGATCCAAAGAAACCCCATTTAAAACCCAGACAGAGTTTAAATAATCTGAAATTATTAATGGGGAAGCGTCTCGAGGCTTGGACATTGTTTTTATCCGTCTCCCCCACATTTTTAACCCCTACGCCAGAGTCGGCATAAACCCGTGGCAGGCCTAGAAACCTAGTACAATTAATGCAGTCTATACTATCAGATGCAAGGCCTGCCACAGACTCTATGTGGGGGAGACAAAGACGTCATTACAGCAAGAATAAAACAGCACCATTACAAAATGAACCGCGGGAATGGCACCAGTGTCTTGTATGAACATTTTAAACTCCACGGCCAACACAATGTTGAGAGCATGGGCCTGGAGAGCAACAGGGACTGGACCACTGTCCAGGGACGAGCGGCGGAGAGAGGAAGTGGATCCACCTTCTTAAAGCTATAGACCCAACCGGTCTTAATGAAAAATACTAGGGTGGATCCACTTCGTCCTTTTTAATAAAGATTTTAGTATTTATTAGAAATGCTGGGGTGCTGGTGGCGCAGTGGTTAGTGTATGGAGGCTGTCGTCTCAAGTGGGCGGCCTGGGTTCACATCCCATCTGTGGCTTCTTTCCCGCATGTCATTCCCCACTCTCTCTCCCTAACCCTAACCCTAAGGCTGAAAGCAGAAATTAGACTTAAAATAAAGAAAGTAAAATTAAAGAGCTTTTAGTTCAGATCAGAGAACCAAGATAACTTCTTACATCATGTCCTTCTGTTTCAAATAATCCACCTGTTTCAATACGAGATGGAAATAGAAACACACTGCTTTAACATATTATTCTTTATCTTCCAATATTTTTAATGTTTATTTAGAAGCACTTCCTGGGAAGCTAAAGTTCAATACTGCCAGCAGGATGTACCTGTTTGATTTTGGAGACGTCCCGGATGAAGGCAGCATCATCGACAAAGTCTTTGAGCTTCTGCAGCTGGCTCAGGTCCTTCACATAATCCTCCCCAATCACCTCAAAGAAAGACAAACACATCAAGGCGTCAAACACGTCCAAAACGTCCAACATGTCCAACACGTCCAACACGTCCAACACGTCCAACACGTCCAACACGTCCGACGGGTCCAACAAGTCAAACGTGACATATGGCTGAATGCCTGGACAACTCAACGCTCCTCCACTAACTCCCAGACCTGGAGAGACTTCTGTTGGAAATATTTTATTAGATTTGTTATCAGCCAAAAACAGACGTCCAAACCAACTGGTGCTCAATAAATAATTTCTATATTGTATAATATGTACTGAGTAATTGTCTACCTCATAACATGCTAATCTGCCTTGATACACTGATATGACCTCTTACCTGCACTTTTCTTTTTCTCTCTTCCTTTTTTTTCCTTCTGTATGTGTGTTTGTTATGTACATAATTATGAAAATTGTTCATAAATAAAGACTATAAAAACAAAAAACAAGTCGAACGCGTCAAACACACGGACTCAGACTCACATAATCAGACATACATAACATACTAACATAAACAGAGGCTGCTCATGTTCCGCCGTATGGTTAGGGGAATCAATCTCTGACGGTTAAAGAGGTCATATTCTGATCTTTTTGGGGTTCTTATATTTAATCTATGTTCCTACTTTTGTACATTCACAATAGATAAAGTCCAAAAAAAGTGTCTGTTTTCATGTACTGCTCCTCCTTGCTCCCTCTACGCTCTGAGTCCGTCAGCTACGCTCTGCTGAGCCCACACTGTTAGACTCCACGTGGGCCAAGTCTGCTCTGATTGGTCTGCCGATCCGCTCTGTCGTTATTGGTCAGTTGCTCAGCACGTGTCTCGGAAATTTCAACATGAGCTGCAGGGCTTGCCACAACGAGCCAATGAGCTTAGATCAGTGATCTCACACTGACAATGACGTCACACTGACACATTTTTATCGAGGGGGGCTAGAACCGAGCGTTACATGCAGCTAATGCTACAGCTAACAGGAGGACGTAGGAGAAGCCGCGTTTCCGCGGACTTTGAATTTTTGCACATAGATGTGCCTAAACATGCACAGGACATGAAAACACACTAAAGAGCATATAAAACCAGAAAAAGCATAATATGGGACCTTTAAGGCTTTAAACTCTCCATTGCTCATTGATTGGTTTCTTTCAGCATTGATTCAGGCGTTACCTCTGCGATGAGCTCAGCCAGCCCGGGGTTGCAGAGCAGCAGCCAGCGTCGGGGAGTGATGCCGTTGGTTTTGTTCTGAAACTTCTCTGGTTCCAGTTCGTTGAAGTCTTTGAACCTGTGGAGGAAAAGAGTATCTGTTTGTTTTTGAGGAAGAATTCAGACCCCTGTGAGGAACGTTGATAACATTTTTAGGGAGTGTTGATGTGTGGCGCCCCCTGTGGACAAAGCAGTACCTCTTATCTTTATGCAGATTCAGTGACATTACTGTTGTGTTCAGTTGAAACACCTGCAGTCAATGTGGATCTTTAAGGTGAACATGTCAAACTGACCCTTCACTCTGCTGCTTTAAGCTTCATTCAACACGTCGGCACAAACAGCGAAATCATGACACCAGAGTAAGACCAAATAAATTAGTGAGATGGACGTCGTCTCTGCTCGTCTTCTTGTTTTTGTGTGTAAAGAGTTGATGGCTCCATCCTGTGGTTTCTATGACAACACATCATGTTCTGGTCCAAACCGACTCTCATTTCCTCTCAGACCTACAGTGTCTTCATCCTCCTCCTCGGTTTAAAGGGTTTAAAGGTCTTCTAATGTTTAGCTGTACTGCTTCTCTGTCTGACTTTTACACTGATCATCGTTTCCTCTTACACTTCAGTTTTGATGATGTTGGAGTGAATCTCAGCCACACCATTGACAGCGTGTGAGCCCACGATGCACAGGTGGGCCATGTTGACTCTCTTACAGCCGTCCTCCTCGATCAGAGACATCGACCTCAGCTTGTCCATGTCGTCTGGAAAGAGAGCTGCGATCCTCTGCGGGAACAAGGAGATGCAGAAAGCCTTACGGATTCAGCTGCTCACATGATATAACATGATAATTATATGATATCATAACAAGTGTGTAAGCAGCAGAGCACGCACGTCCAGGTGGACCTGGTTGATCTGGTAGATGATCTGCAGGTGTCGGGGCAGAAGCTTCTCCAGCAGCTCCACAGGCCAGCGCTCCAGCGCTTCAGGGAGGACCGTGTGGTTGGTGTAGGCGAAGGTGCGCTTTGTCAGGTCCCAGGCCTGCAGAGGAGGAACTTAACTGAGCACTGATTCACATACACACATGTTTGTATGAAGGTCATTTTGTTTTAAGAATGAATTAAAATAACTCTGATTTACATTAAAATTAAATATATAGAGATGTGTCTGTTTTAGTGTCTGCAGGAGGTGAACATGTCCTCAGACAGCTACGACTTATCATCTTCTAACTTCTTCTTTTCTATGTTTCGTGTGTCTAAAAAGTCTTCCTTCCTGGTTTCTTTTTTCTTCACGTAGCTGACGGTTTCTTGCACACATTTTGCAACACAGAGATGACAGTTTGATTTTTCACCCTCTGTGGTTTGGCCGTGCTTTGACTCTCACCCACCGTGTCCCAGTCCAGTTTCTCTATGTCCACAAAGATCCTCATCAGCTCCGGGATCGCCATGGCGGGATGAGTGTCGTTCAGCTGGATGGCGACCTGAAACATGACTTAGGGTTAGTCAATGTGTCGTCACTTCTTATATTAGTAGTATAGTAATACTGTCGCAGTGGTGTCCAGCACACGATGTGGGCTTCATAGATAACTGGCAGTCTTTTTGGGGAAAACCTTGTCTGCTAGCTAGAGACGGCATCCATCCCACTTTGGACGGTGCTGCTCTATTATCTAGAAAGAAGGTCGACCCGTCCAGAGTAAAGTCTCCTCGGGTCGCCCCGTCCAGAGTAAAGTCTCTTCAGAGATGTAACTGCTGGTTCTGCTTTACAGGAAGTAATTTAGTCTGTCTCATTAAAGATGCGACTGGCTTGACGAGGCCGTTTTTCATTCACTTGTGCTTATTCATCATTTACATCCTCAGTACAGTTAAAGTAGGATGCAGCTATTTCCCTTAGGTACAGCACTTTTGAGAAAGAAACAAAGGGGTGACAGAAGAGACAAGGACTTCAAAGAAGTAACAAAGCTCCATCTTTGCTTTAAGGCTCATTTTCAGACTCACTTTGTCGGGGAAACCCTCGAAGGAGGTCCGGCCGGGACTGCCCTTCTTGGTGGTCTTGAAGCGGCGGATGATGTCTTGGAGTGTGGCGGCCACGACAAAGTACTCCTGCTTCAGACGCAGTTCTTTTCCTTCAAAGAACTTTAGAGTAATACGCCCAGAGAGGAGAGGTGGAGGTTTTTATGAGACCAAAGATTATCAGTGTGCTGAAGAAATGATTTCTGTTTGAAGATCTTGTGAACATTCAGGAATCGTTGGACCTAAATAACTTTTGAATTGAATTTAAGTGTTAAATCTTACATTGTCGTTGGGATAGAGAACACGGGAGATGTTCTCGGCCAGATTTCTGTCCAGGACAGCCTGGATGTAATCTCCAACGTTAACTACAGACAATGTCAAGTCAGGTTACATTGATGTATATATATTTATCATGTTACAGTGTTTGCAATGCAAGGTCAGAACTTAAACTCTGTAGGAGAGGAAACTGCAGCTCTTCAGCTGTGTTGCAACACAGACGTGTTGCTGCATGCTGCCAGAGTTGCAGCAGTTTCCTTTTTTCTTACAAAGTTTTTTTCTTTTGAAACACAAAAGGAAACCCGCAGAATGTTTTGCAAATGTATTTTTCACTTTAGAAACGGTAATAAATGAACCCAGACACTCACAGTCTCTCAAATTAAAGTCGTTGGGAGCGCGGGCGGACCACAGCCTCATGGTGTTCACAGTGTTGTTCATGTAGCCAGGGATGGGCGTGTCATAAGGCATCGCCAAAACCACCTGAAGCGAGATAAAGGTGAAAACAGAGTCAGCAGGAAGAACATTGATTGTTGGTTTTCAGTTGATTGGGAGGTAGAGCCTTCAGTTATCAGGCCTGCTCGTGGTACCTACAGTCTCTAAATGTACTATGGGAGGTAGAGCCTTCAGTTATCAGGTCTGCTCGTGGTACCTACAGTCTCTAAATGTACTATGGGAGGTAGAGCCTTCAGTTATCAGGTCTGCTCGTGGTACCTACAGTCTCTAAATGTACTATGGGAGGTAGAGCCTTCAGTTATCAGGCTTGCTCGTGGTACCTACAGTCTCTAAATGTACTATGGGAGGTAGAGCCTTCAGTTATCAGGCCTGCTCGTGGTACCTACAGTCTCTAAATGTACTATGGGAGGTAGAGCCTTCAGTTATCAGGCCTGCTCGTGGTACCTACAGTCTCTAAATGTACTATGGGAGGTAGAGCCTTCAGACCCCTCTCCTTTGGAATCATCTTCCAGTCAGGGTCTAGGAGGCAGACACAAGAATACACTTAAAACTTTCCGTTTTGATAAAGCTCATAGTTAGGGCTAGCGCAGGTATGGACCAGCTCCTAGTTATGCTAATACAGGCTTAGACTACCGGGGGACCTGGCACTCTGAGCTCCCCTCTCTCTCTCTCAATTTCAATTCAATAAATTCTAGCGCTCTCTGCATCTCCTTCTATCCCCCTGTCGAAGCCCACCACAGTTGCATCAGATGCCTGTTCATCATGAGTCTGGTTCTGCTCCAGGTTTCTGTCTGTTCTACATGAGTCTGGTTCTGACCCAGGTTTCTGTCTGTTCATCATGAGTCTGGTTCTGATCCAGTGTTTTGTTTTTGTTACGCCCCTGGTTGCTATAGAAATAGTCTGAGTTTCTCTGAAGGTTCCTGGTTCTTGTGAAAATTTCCTGATGCCTGTAGCATTGCTTTCAGGAATATAATTAAATTTTATATAATTTCCATCATATTGAGTTTTTTTGTATTTGTTGTCTCTTCTTGAACTGCTGATCTTTAAGATGAACACTTCCTGGTCAGGATCACAGGACTCTTGTAAAGGTAATGATCATAGTGGTGATAAACTACACATTACCTTCTGACGCCGTACGGAGACTAACCCTGCACACCACACTTTTGTTCTTACCCAGCAGCACCTGCTCTTATAAAACTCATCTTCAGTACCTGCGTGTCGACCCATTTGGATCCGTCTTTCGTCTCCTCTACTCGTCCGTAGAAGTGAACTGGCAGCATGTACTCTGGACGCGCTTTCTCCCACGGGTTTCCGTGCCTCAGCCAGTCGTCTGCCTCCTCCACCTGCAGGAGATCGGTTCAGTTTAGGGACAAAAAGAGTCAAGATGATATGTCATGATTGAGTAGCACATTGAGTAAAACATGAAACTCCACCTTATCTGTCTGACTTCTACACTGCACACTGAATTAAGAAGAAGAATTTCTCTCCTGTGATTTAACGCGACAGGTCCAAGATTAGATCAGATTTGTGCCGTTTTTAATTTCTTCTGCTTTCACTTCTTTCACTTCCAACTACAGCAGCAGAGATTTAACTTTTATGCCCCCCAGTATCAGTGAGTAAAGAGCCAGTTCAGTGTTCAGAGTTGATGTGTACACTGATGTTTGAACAGCAGTAACAAGAAGAATTCAAAAGGGCAAAAGCCTTTAGTTTGGGCATCTCTTATCACAGAACACACAAAGTTGATTTTGTTTCTTTTCGTAAAACCAACCAGCTTTGATCCGGAGTCTGTTGCACCACTGCAGTGAGGCTCAAGGGCCGTAGACCGCAAGGTGAGTTAATGTTAATGATTAGCCATGATGTATTCTGACCTCATAATTTCTATTGTGACCTGCTCCACCAGTCCTTATGGCATGAATATGGACGGACAAAGAGTCCTGAACTTAGGGGAGGGTTAGGGTTATAGGACTGCATTTAAAGGGGAGTCAGTAGATTAGCAGGTGATTGTGTTTTTGTTAAACTGATCTGAGTAAAAAATATGTTTTGATCTACCTGCCAGCCGTCTCTTATCTTCTGGTTAAAGATTCCATATTCATATCGAATGCCGTAACCGTATGCTGCAAGGCCCAGGGTGGCCATGGAGTCCAAGAAACAAGCTGTGTGGAGAGAAAAAGGTCATAACAGACGCACAGAGGGCTGCTCATGAAGCTGCTGGTGGGGGGAGGTGCAGGGATATTTTCTGTTGCTGCTTTCTGAGTCTGCAAGTTGCTTTAACAATTCAATGGACACAGAGGAATTAGGTAGACAGCCCTGAAACTATGATGGAGGATTGTTGTGGCAGAGATGATGTGTTTGGCTGACGTTTGGTATATTTGGAGGGTTTTATTCAAACCTTGGACATTTTTTATCTCGGTTTAAGATGTGCAGCTTAAAGAGATTTACATTAAACGGGAATCTGTGTTCCACCAAGAGCATCAAACATAAAACTATAACACCACAATTTGTAACATCAGGGCTCAGTGCTGTTTTCCTCACATAATTAGACGCTTTTTAAAAAGGTCCCCACCCTCATTGCAAACACCTACAACCTCTTACCTGCCAGTCTGCCCAGACCTCCATTCCCAAGACCTGCATCCTCCTCCATCTCCTCCAGCTCCTCCATGTCCAGGCCCAGCTGCAGCAGGAGGAATAAAGAGCTGTATGTTGACTTTTCGCAGAACAGGACATCATCACAGAAGCGTCACATGGTAGGGTTAGGGTCAATTAGTTCTCGAGTCTGACCTGGTAGATGGCCTCATCGCAGGCGTTCTGCAGCCCCAGGTTGATCATGGTGTTCTGGAGCGTCCTGCCCATGTAAAACTCCAGAGACAGATAATAAACCCTCTGCAGGGGTGAAGAAAACAAACATGAGGCGTCTGCTTTGTTTGCACTCTTCTTGGTTATAATCTTTGAAAAACATGTTTGTGGTGAACTTGGCTTGAAGCTGCAGGAAATTAATGAGAGTGAACATGATGCAAAGAAATAGAAATACTGCGGATCGTTTAAAGAAGAGTATCAAAACAAACGTTGACTGTCATTGAAATGATTCAGGTGCCATGAAATGTATTTCTGAGTCCACTTCCTTCACGGTCTCATGATGTAAACACTCTGCAGCTTACAGTGGGACACAGTTTACCTTTGGGTCAGCTTCGTAGTAAAACTGCTGGGTTCGGATCCACCTGCCCACCAGGTGATCCCTCACAGTGTGAGCCAGAGCGAAGTAATAATCTCGGGGCGTGGCGATGTTCCTGTCTTTGACCAGCGTGAAGTGCAGGTGACGGTTGAAGCCTTTCTTCAGCTCCGCCACGTTCTCCACCCCCACGATCCCCCTGATGCTGATCTGCCTCCGTTTCTCCTGGTCACTCAGAGGGGTCGCCATGCTGCCTGACTCCTGTCCCGGGTTAACTGACCCTGTCCTGTCTCCTGTAACGAGTAAACCGATAGTGTTCTGACTGGGAGTGAGGTGGAAAGGTGAGGTGGAAAGGTGAGGTGGTGTCTGTTTTTCATGCACAGGTCTCCGCCTTCTGCTGCTTCTGATTGGTTGGTGAAGGGGGAGGGTGTTTCCTGCTCAGCTGCTCAGAGTGAACAGAGAGGAAGAGCTGCAGGTTCAATGTAGTCATGACTATATATACTGTATATATTTATACGGTCTATAGATATATGGTTTATAGATATATGAAAGATAGAACGGGCAGACGTTGTTTATGTCTATTTTTTATTGAATATTGACACAAAGAAAAAGAAACAGAATAATTACACTTTGATCATCAAGACTTCAGGAATCAGACATTTAATAATTAAATCATTAAATTATACTATTAATGTTTATAGTCTTTAATTTCTACAACCACACACACACACTCTTTCAGGAGGAGATAATTATTCATGATCAGATGTTTGAGGCGTGCAGAGCAGTCCTCTGGTTGTACGCCTGTGTTGCAGCCTGAGCTGATGGGGGGGGGGGGGGGGGGGTGACTCTCTTATACCCCTACCCTTTTATAATTAACACTTGACGAACGATAAACAAACGCCAATTAAACAACCAGCTTAACTTTCTCTACGGGAGCCCTGATTGGACAAACTACCATACTTCTTATTCGCTCTGTTTGCCCGTTGTATGGAGAGCCACAAGAGTCACTTTTAGTAAATGCTTGGAGAGCCATAAGAGTCACTTTTAGTGAAAGTCTGGAGAGCCATAAGAGTCACTTTTAGTGAAAGTCTGGAGAGCACATTTTACAGACGATGCTTCTTTAAGAGGGGAAAAGGCACGCTATGACGCTCTAACATAGGACATCACCTGATTTGAACGCTCCACATGTATGGAGTACAAAGCCAGGCAACGGTTTTAGGGCAACGCAGAGAGGCAACAGTTCCCCCAAATGGACCAGGGTTAGGGTTATCCTGGCCAGCAGCAGACTGAAATTACTCGATCCACAGCGGCAACATATTGCTGGTATTTGTGTCCTTAAGCAACGTGCCATGATATTTCATACTGACATTCATGGTCCAGAGAATACATCTCAATGGTTGATTAATTCTCCTTGAGTGTCACCACAATGTTCATACGAGCATGGAAGAATTGTCAGATTTCATTTTCCTACTACTGCTCATACATCTGTCCCTACAGGATGATCCATCACATTATGGTCCCCACAGGATGATCCATCACATTATGGTCCTTACAGGATGATCCATCACATTATGGTCCCTACAGGATGATCCATCACATTATGGTCCTTACAGGATGATCCATCACATTATGGTCCCTACAGGATGATCCATCACATTATGGTCCCTACAGGATGATCCATCACATTATGGTCCCTACAGGATGATCCATCACATTATGGTCCCCACAGGATGATCCATCACATTATGGTCCCTACAGGATGATCCATCACATTATGGTCCCCACAGGATGATCCATCACATTATGGTCCCCACAGGATGATCCATCACATTATGGTCCCCACAGGATGATCCATCACATTATGGTCCCTACAGGATGATCCATCACATTATGGTCCCTACAGGATGATCCATCACATTATGGTCCCTACAGGATGATCCATCACATTATGGTCCCTACAGGATGATCCATCACATTATGGTCCCTACAGGATGATCCATCACATTATGGTCCCTACAGGATGATCCATCACATTATGGTCCCTACAGGATGATCCATCACATTATGGTCCTTACAGGATGATCCATCACATTATGGTCCCTACAGGATGATCCATCACATTATGGTCCCTACAGGATGATCCATCACATTATGGTCCCTACAGGATGATCCATCACATTATGGTCCCTACAGGATGATCCATCACATTATGGTCCCTACAGGATGATCCATCACATTATGGGCCCTCAAGCAGCAGAAGTAACTTTTGATTTATTCCATGAAATATTTCCGAGTTAGAGCAGCATCTTTAATCTCGTTCAGGGTCTGCAGAGGATATACCCTCTGACGCACCAAGAGGTCGAGATGTATTTAAAGTGGAAGAATAAGCTTCCATAAACTTTAGTACTGACGCCCATGGCACCCAGAAGATGAATCCCGTGAACTTTCTTGATCCTGGACTTTCCTCTAGCGCCACCAGCAGGTTAAAGTTGTCATTGACTCTCCAAATATACTAAAAATATAGTTTCTCTGACATTCATCTTCCCCACAAGATGGGTTTTCAGACTCTGGAGATAATTTCATGATGAGTCACGAAAGTGACCAGAGGATGAATGGTGTTGAGTTCAGTCTAAATAATTTAATTCTTTATCTCTGTCATTAAAACTGAAACAAGAAATGTTTTCATAATAAAAGCTCATCGTCAGACTCACGATCCTCCCATCATCTGTACGTGTTTAATGTTAGCATGCTAGCGCTGGCTGTTTTAGCATGTTAGCATGCTATCACTATGCACATTAGACCATTACTAAGACTGACTTAATATGTAAGCATTCAAAGTACTTCAGAAGCTAAACTATTTTATCTGAAGTTGTTTTGCTCTTGAGATTGCTGAATTTGTAGAAGTTGCTGTTGTCCGAATCTGTTGCCAGATAAAGTTCCTAACGCACCGTCTTCCTTTCCTGTTAGTCTACATTGAAGACAATATTTAAAAAAGCCTCTTCAGTTAAAGATCAAACTTTCTGTTAAAACTTTACAACATTTAACTCTCGTTGGAAAACATCAATAACTTATTTTTCTTCACACGTCTCTGAAATTATCAAGTCGTATATTTTATATCTTACAAAACCACCAAAGATTCGACTACAAAAATACAGAAGAAGCAACGAGCATCACCCTCAACATGATCACACTTCCCAGCATTTCCAGCACTCACAGTTTGCCGTCTTCTTCTATGTATTGGGGTTAAGGGATCTTTGAGAGCTGCAGTGCAGAGGAATTCTGCACAGATTATTACTTTAGCGCTTTATTCACAGGAGCAAAGCCACGAAAAAAAGTGTCTTGTGAACACGGACGATGAGACTTCAGCTGAGAGGTCAGAGGTCATGAGTTTTAACCGTCCGACCTCTCGCAGGTTTGAAATGTTTCAGGTTGTCGGCAGGTACAGACTCAGTCAAAAAGAATTAGACTTTTTCTACTTGTTTAAAAATATCCCTTCTTAAAGATGTAGCTCAATATTTCATTATTATTATTAGCACTATGCTAAATATGTGTGAACACACTCCGCCCTCCAGAGTTCCTTATTTACATATTTCTGAGTTTGAATAATCCGTGTGCTTCTAAAACCTCCACATTACATTCAGGTTCTGTACAGAATAAAGCATGATGGGCTTTGGATGTGCTGGGAGACACGTTTTAACCTTTGGACAAAGCCGGGCTGGAGGATCACTATCCTCTCTTATTTTACTCATTATGCTATGATATCCTAAGGTTGGCTTCATGTTCAGCAAAGAGGTATAAAGGTGGTATCAATATCCTCATATAACATAAAGCAAAAGAGAAAAAGCTGTATTCCATGAGTTCACCCGATGATCGTTGCACATTAGTCCGAGTCCATCAGCTTGAAGTCATTTTCAGGTTTCTGCAGGATTTCTAAAACGTTGTCTGTCACGTCAGAAGAGGTGGAACAGCTTGTCAAGCACTCTATGCTCTGACCTGCAGACGCTCTCTGTGTGTTCAAGGTTTAGGCATGATAAAGGCATGGCTCAGCGCTGGAGGGGCCCCTGGCAGAGAGTTACAGTACAGGGGTCAGGAGGAGGAGAGGGGGGCAGGGTGAGGATGGGATCTACATCACTGATTGGCTGGATGAATCCTGCAGAGGTTTCCACAAAGTGACTGTGAGATCTGGAGTGTTTAGCACACAGAGCCGGTGGGATCAGCCTCCCCAGGGGTGTAGAAATCCGGAATGGGAAGTCCAGTGTGCAGTGTGACCTGAGCAGAAACACATTCACATACAGTACATGTTAATAAATCAGGGGAGGACATGTGCTCTGTATTCTTGCCTGCAGGGGGTGCTGTTGAACTTTTTCCTCAGTTTGCTTTCTTTACCCACAGACAAAGAGCATTGACACACTGCTCACACACATGCAAACAGCACCCCCTAGAGCTGCTTTAAAGGCCTACATCTTTGAATGCTTCTCAACTAAACTGGGACACTAAAAGTCCTTTTAATGGTGTTTAATGTGTTTGTTTAATGTGAGAGCTGTTTCTGTTTGTTTATTCAACAACACACAACAACTACAGTTCTGTTACCTGTTGAATACCTGTACCACCTACAGCTAAGTGTAAACTGGGTGATGGGGTTAGGGTTTAATGTGTTCAGCCTAGTACCACATCCTGGTCCTTTCTGTACTAAAAAACAGTTTATTGACTCTAACCCGACAGGTTCTACAGGTGTGTTAACATTAACACAGTATCTTTGTGTACCTGGACATTTCTGTTGATGCTGATGGCCGGGTAATAGGCACCCTCCAGGCTTTCAAACGCCACGGGGCCCTGCTGCTCATCATTGATGAGGAAGATGAGGATCCCACGGCTGAAGTCCAGCAGCACCCCGATCGTAGAGCCTTTACTGATGCCTCCATCCGTCCTACATCAACACACAGACATAAACACACACACACACACACACACACAGACACACACACACACACACCACACACACAGACACACACACACACACACACACACACACACACACACACACACACACACACACACACACACACACACACACACACACACACACACACACACACACACACACACACACACACACACACACACACACACACACACACACACACACACACACACACACACACATTTGGAGATAGCAGCCAGCAATTAAAGTGGCAGAGCTCTAATTTTTTTTTCAGATTAAGGTGGCAGAGCTCTTGTTTGTTATTATTCGTATTAAAGTGGCAGAGCTCTTGTTTGTTATTATTCAGATTAAAGTGGCAGAGCTCTTGTTTGTTGTTATTCAGATTAAAGTGGCAGAGCTCTTGTTTGTTGTTATTCAGATTAAAGTGGCAGAGCTCTTGTTTGTTATTATTCAGATTAAAGTGGCAGAGCTCTTGTTTGTTATTATTCAGATTAAAGTGGCAGAGTTCTTGTTTGTTGTTATTCAGATTAAAGTGGCAGAGCTCTTGTTTGTTGTTATTCAGATTAAAGTGGCAGAGCTCTTGTTTGTTATTATTCAGATTAAAGTGGCAGAGCTCTTCTTTGTTGTTATTCAGATTAAAGTGGCAGAGCTCTTCTTTGTTGTTATTCAGATTAAAGTGGCAGAACTCTTGTTTGTTATTATTCAGATTAAAGTGGCAGAGCTCTTGTTTGTTGTTATTCAGATTAAAGTGGCAGAGCTCTTGTTTGTTGTTATTCAGATTAAAGTGGCAGAGCTCTTGTTTGTTGTTATTCAGATTAAAGTGGCAGAGCTCTTGTTTGTTATTATTCAGATTAAAGTGTCAGAGCTCTTGTTTGTTATTATTCAGATTAAAGTGGCAGAGCTCTTGTTTGTTGTTATTCAGATGAAAGTGGCAGAGCTCTTGTTTGTTATTATTCAGATTAAAGTGGCAGAGCTCTTGTTTGTTGTTATTCGTATTAAAGTGGCAGAGCTCTTGTTTGTTGTTATTCGTATTAAAGTGGCAGAGCTCTTGTTTGTTGTTATTAAGATTAAAGTGGCAGAGCTCTTGTTTGTTATTATTCGTATTAAAGTGGCAGAGTTCTTGTTTGTTATTATTCGTATTAAAGTGGCAGAGCTCTTGTTTGTTGTTATTCAGATGAAAGTGGCAGAGCTCTTGTTTGTTATTATTCAGATTAAAGTGGCAGAGCTCTTGTTTGTTGTTATTCGTATTAAAGTGGCAGAGCTCTTGTTTGTTGTTATTCGTATTAAAGTGGCAGAGCTCTTGTTTGTTGTTATTAAGATTAAAGTGGCAGAGCTCTTGTTTGTTATTATTCGTATTAAAGTGACAGAGCTCTTGTTTGTTATTATTCGTATTAAAGTGGCAGAGCTCTTGTTTGTTATTATTCAGATTAAAGTGGCAGAGCTCTTGTTTGTTATTAAGATTAAAGTGGCAGAGCTCTTGTTTGTTGTTATTAAGATTAAAGTGGCAGAGCTCTTGTTTTGTTATTATTCAGATTAAAGTGGCAGAGCTCTTGTTTGTTGTTATTAAGATTAAAGTGGCAGAGCTCTTGTTTGTTGTTATTAAGATTAAAGTGGCAGAGCTCTTGTTTTGTTATTATTCAGATTAAAGTGGCAGAGCTCTTGTTTGTTATTAAGATTAAAGTGGCAGAGCTCTTGTTTGTTGTTATTAAGATTAAAGTGGCAGAGCTCTTGTTTTGTTATTATTCAGATTAAAGTGGCAGAGCTCTTGTTTGTTATTAAGATTAAAGTGGCAGAGCTCTTGTTTGTTGTTATTAAGATTAAAGTGGCAGAGCTCTTGTTTGTTATTATTCGTATTAAAGTGGCAGAGCTCTTGTTTGTTATTATTCAGATTAAAGTGGCAGAGCTCTTGTTTGTTATTAAGATTAAAGTGGCAGAGCTCTTGTTTGTTGTTATTAAGATTAAAGTGGCAGAGCTCTTGTTTTGTTATTATTCAGATTAAAGTGGCAGAGCTCTTGTTTGTTGTTATTAAGATTAAAGTGGCAGAGCTCTTGTTTGTTGTTATTAAGATTAAAGTGGCAGAGCTCTTGTTTGTTATTATTCGTATTAAAGTGACAGAGCTCTTGTTTGTTATTATTCGTATTAAAGTGGCAGAGCTCTTGTTTGTTGTTATTAAGATTAAAGTGTCAGAGCTCTTGTTTGTTATTATTCAGATTAAAGTGGCAGAGCTCTTGTTTGTTGTTATTAAGATTAAAGTGGCAGAGCTCTTGTTTGTTATTATTCAGATTAAAGTGGCAGAGCTCTTGTTTGTTATTATTCGTATTAAAGTGACAGAGCTCTTGTTTGTTATTATTCGTATTAAAGTGGCAGAGCTCTTGTTTGTTGTTATTAAGATTAAAGTGGCAGAGCTCTTGTTTGTTGTTATTAAGATTAAAGTGGCAGAGCTCTTGTTTGTTGTTATTAAGATTAAAGTGGCAGAGCTCTTGTTTGTTATTATTCATATTAAAGTGACAGAGCTCTTGTTTGTTATTATTCGTATTAAAGTGGCAGAGTTCTTGTTTGTTGTTATTCAGATGCTCTATTGTAATAGCAATGAGTTTAAAATCTGTTATTGATTACTTTCATACCGGGAGCCTGTGCTACGATGAAACCAATAAAGTCCTGGGTAGCGGGTACTTTTTGTAACGTAAGAAGTTGTGGTTAGGGTTAGTGAGTGAAACAATCTAAGACTTGAGGAAATGACTCAGGTGATTCTTACCTGTTGGTGTGCGAGTTGTTGTGCATGAACCAGGAGCGGTTGTTGTCCACATACATGGCCCATGCCTTGTCGTCCTTCCCCAGCATCACATCCTTCAGGACATCGCCCCTAGCGACCCCGAAGGCCGGGTCGGGGTGGTTGTCGTAGCGATCGATGGTCATTTCCCAGTAATGAATGCCGCGGGAGAAGGAGGAGTTTCCCATGACCACCCTGTCGTCATAGCTGTTGCACGTCACCGTCAGGTTGTCGTTGGAGAGAATAATGTCCGGGTGAGCCGAGGCCGGGTCAAAGGTGAACCAAGCTACTGTAACACGAACACGGGAATAATAACACATATTTTTGTTTAGCACCAACATTTCACTGAGAGAGTGGAGGAAAGATGGCGGTGTGACAACGGGTTGAGAGTGTACAGGCTGCAGGTAAGATGAGGTGAAGATGCACTATATAAAATGACTTCATGACGGAGGAGAACAAATGATGATTCATTTTCACCACCACACGTCTTAGTTCATCACGTTGTAAGACCTTAACTTCTATGATCTCAGTTCTTTGGCTTCTTTCTCCAACAACAGTCGAAGTCTGCATCGTTTTATTAAATTTGATCCATAAATACATTTGATTTGATGAGTTTTAAATATTTTATCACTCAGAGGAATTTTAGTCTTAGTTTAGTCCCATTGATCTGCACTTCGAGCAGTCATGTGATCCTTTAAGATTGTTGTCTTGCAGGTTATTTTTATTTTATTATTATGATTTCACTTCCGTCCAACTGTGAAAAACATGAATTCATTGTCAGGTGAGGGTTCGACTGAATGTGCTGTGATTTCAAAGTAAGAGCTGTTTTTGGAAAGAGGAGCCAAGATCTGTAACTTTCATACATAACAACAATAATATTATCAATAATAATAATAATAATAATAATAATAATATCAGAGCTGCATCAAACAGTCGGCAGGTTAATCTGATGACCTTTATCCAATCCAATTTTGCTTAATCTCTGCATCAAAACAGATGCATGAAAGATATCTGAGATCTTTTATAAGGGTTAAAAAAAAAGGTCACTTAAAGAATCCAACAGCAGTTCATGTTGTGGAAATGAGACCTGAACATTTACCTTTACCTTACCCCCCCCCCCCATCCAAAACACAACAAACACTTCACCTCACGCCTGAGGGACACTCACACTTGAGGGACACTCACGCCTGAGGGACACTCACACTTGAGGGACACTCACACCTGAGGGACACTCACACCAGAGGGACACTCACGCCTGAGGGACTCTCACACTAGAGGGACACTCACGCTTGAGGGACACTCACACTTGAGGGACGCTCACGCCTGAGGGACACTCACTTGAGGGACACTCACACCAGAGGGACACTCACACTTGAGAGACACTCACGCCTGAGGGACACTCACACTTGAGGGACACTCACGCCTGAGCGACACTCACGCTTGAGAGACACTCATGAGGGACATGAGGGACACTCACACTTGAGGGACACTCACACATGAGGGACACACACTTGAGGGACACTCACACTTGAGGGACACTCACACTTGAGGGACACACACTTGAGGAACACACACTTGAGGGACACTCACACTTGAGGGACACTCACGCCTGAGGGACACTCACACTTGAGGGACACTCACACTTGAGGGACGCTCACACCAGAGGGACGCTCACAAACTGATTTTTCACACAAAATAACTTTGTAGAAAGACATTTATGTTGTGTTTGACTTTACTTTGTTTGTGTTGTCGACTTGAAACCTCAGCAGAAACAGCTGTTAGCATCTGCATGGACTGATACCAAACTTTGTTTTTTTCAGATTAAAGTGGCAGAGCTCTTGTTTGTTGGTTTGTCAGAAACAGCTGTTAGCATCTGCATGGATTGATACCTTACTTTGTTTTGGATGAGGTGACCCTTTAATGCAGCTCGTTACTCCAAGAAAAATCAAACTGTGAACAATTAGTTTGACTCAGGTTTGATGAGAGAGAAGCAGGGGCTCTGTAAACGGAGAAATGTTTCACAGACGGATGTGTGTGTGCTTCATGTTCATGCTCTGTGGGCTAACCCTGAAGTGAGCCCACAGAGCAAACTGCCCCCTGCTGGTTGACAGTGAACACTGCACAGATGAGAGAGGAGAGGAAACACTCAGCAGTGAAAGCTGTCCATACCTGTGCCTATAGACTGAATATCGCATGGAGGGAGTCCAGCTGAAATGTAAAACGAAGGGGGAGGAGGGGCAGAAAGAAACAGGGAAGAAAGAAAAAAGGGGGGAGGACAGCGAGGCGAAGCAGTGAAGCAGACAGTGTAGGGGGGGGGGGGGGGAGTGGGGAAGAAGAAGCAGGTTCAACAAGGTGGCTGGGGAAAAAAACGATCAGGGCTGCAAAGAATAATCACAAAAAACAGAGAGACTGTTCTTTCTCTGAAGTCAGGTCATAGTGAAGGACGACCAATCAGAGGCTAGCTTCCTGTTAATTCAGAGCACCTTTAAGTAAAGGGATGGCGAGCACGTAAAAGGATTAAAGACAAACTGGCTGGTTTAATAAAAGCACAAACAAACCCTTCAAACAGAATTCCCTTCCTGATAAAGCTTTATGTTCCTTTGATGAAGGACAGACGGCAGAGCTCAGTAAGGAATCATCAATACCTGTTGATTAGAGCTCACAGCCAATCATACTATGCCTCTGTGTCTCACCTGTTATCAGCTGGGACGAGACTCAAGATCTCAGTAATAAAACGTTTGATTCAAACATTCACCACTGTTTTAAATTAAGTTTTTATTATCAATTGGGACATTGTTAGATAAATGTTTCTCTAACTCAGGTTAGGATACAATGACAGCCCGTAGCTGCTTTCAAGCCTTTACAAGTTAAAGTAAAAACTGAGGACGACCAATCACAGACGAGTTTCATCATCACTAAGCCGAAAGCATTTCAATTTTTTGTCACTCAAGATCCAACGTTTGTCCACCGATCCACAGGTTTGAATTCATCTCAGTTTGTGTCAAGTTATAGGAGCTTTATTTTATTATGTACATATATTTTTATATATATATATATATATATATATATATACATATATATATATTTGACTCCTGGTTTTATATTTGACTCCTGGTTTTATATTTGACTCCTGGTTTTATATTCGACTCCTGGTTTTATATTTGACTCCTCCTCTTTAGTTTGACTCCTGGTTTTGTATTCGACTCCTGGTTTCATATTTGACTCCTGGTTTTATATTCGACTCCTGGTTTTATATTTGACTCCTCCTCTTTAGTTTGACTCTTGGTTTTATATTTGACTCCTGGTTTTATATTTGACTCCTGGTTTTATATTTGACTCCTCCTCTTTAGTTTGACTCCTGGTTTTGTATTCGACTCCTGGTTTCATATTTGACTCCTGGTTTTATATTCGACTCCTGGTTTTATATTTGACTCCTCCTCTTTAGTTTGACTCTTGGTTTTATATTTGACTCCTGGTTTTATATTTGACTCCTCCTCTTTAGTTTGACTCCTGGTTTTATATTCGACTCCTGGTTTTATATTTGACTCCTGGTTTTATATTTGACTCCTCCTCTTTAGTTTGACTCCTGGTTTTATATTTGACTCCTGGTTTTATATTCGACTCCTGGTTTTATATTTGACTCCTCCTCTTTAGTTTGACTCCTGGTTTTATATTTGACTCCTCCTCTTTAGTTTGACTCCCAGTTTCATATTTGACTCCTGGTTTTATATTCGACTACTGGTTTTATATTTGACTCCTGGTTTCATATTTGACTCCTGGTTTTATATTTGACTCCTCCTCTTTAGTTTGACTCCTGGTTTTATATTCGACTCCTGGTGTCATATTTGACTCCTGGTTTTATATTCGACTCCTGGTTTTATATTTGACTCCTGGTTTTATATTCGACTCCTGGTTTTATATTTGACTCCTCTTTAGTTTGACTCATGGTTTTATATTTGACTCCTGGTTTCATATTTGACTCCTGGTTTTATATTTGACTCCTCCTCTTTAGTTTGACTCCTGGTTTTATATTTGACTCCTCCTCTTTAGTTTGACTCCTGGTTTTATATTTGACTCCTGGTTTCATATTCGACTCCTGGTTTCATATTTGACTCCTGGTTTTATATTTGACTCTTCCTCTTTAGTTTGACTCCTGGTTTCATATTTGACTCCTGGTTTTATATTTGACTCCTCCTCTTTAGTTTGACTCCTGGTTTTATATTTGACTCCTCCTCTTTAGTTTGACTCCTGGTTTTATATTTGACTCCTGGTTTCATATTTGACTCCTGGTTTTATATTCGACTCCTGGTTTTATATTTGACTCCTGGTTTTATATTTGACTCCTCCTCTTTAGTTTGACTCCTGGTTTCATATTTGACTCCTGGTTTTATATTTGACTCCTCCTCTTTAGTTTGACTCCTGGTTTTATATACGACTCCTGGTTTCATATTTGACTCCTGGTTTTATATTTGACTCCTCCTCTTTAGTTTGACTCCTGGTTTTATATTTGACTCCTCCTCTTTAGTTTGACTCCTGGTTTTATATTTGACTCCTCCTCTTTAGTTTGACTCCTGGTTTCATATTTGACTCCTGGTTTTATATTTGACTCCTCCTCTTTAGTTTGACTCCTGGTTTTATATTTGACTCCTGGTTTTATATTCGACTCCTGGTTTTATATTCGACTCCTCCTCTTTAGTTTGACTCCTGGTTTTATATTTGACTCCTGGTTTTATATTTGACTCCTCCTCTTTAGTTTGACTCCTGGTTTTGTATTCGACTCCTGGTTTCATATTTGACTCCTGGTTTTATATTTGACCCCTCCTCTTTAGTTTGACTCCTGGTTTCATATTTGACTCCTGGTTTTATATTTGACCCCTCCTCTTTAGTTTGACTCCTGGTTTCATATTTGACTCCTGGTTTCATATTTGACTCCTGGTTTTATATTTGACCCCTCCTCTTTAGTTTGACTCCTGGTTTTATATTTGACTCCTGGTTTTATATTCGACTCCTCCTCTTTAGTTTGACTCCTGGTTTCATATTTGACTCCTGGTTTCATATTTGACTCCTGGTTTTATATTTGACTCTTGGTTTTATATTTGACTCCTGGTTTTATATTTGACTCCTCCTCTTTAGTTTGACTCCTGGTTTCATATTTGACTCCTGGTTTCATATTTGACTCCTGGTTTTATATTCGACTCCTCCTCTTTAGTTTGACTCCTGGTTTCATATTTGACTCCTGGTTTCATATTTGACTCCTGGTTTTATATTTGACTCCTCCTCTTTAGTTTGACTCCTGGTTTTATATTTGACTCCTGGTTTCATATTTGACTCCTGGTTTTATATTTGACTCCTCCTCTTTAGTTTGACTC
>NC_083629.1:26091477-26093977 GCF_963584025.1 Labrus mixtus | reverse complement strand
AACTGAATTCAGAGATCATTTGACTGATTGGATGGGGGAGATTCCCTCCCTCCTCTCATGTCCACACAGCCTCCTCCTTACACTGAGAAACAAATGGAGGTGCTGGACTGTTGGTTGCTAGGTAACAGAAACTTCACTGCTGCTATGTGAGGGGCTGAACTGAAAGGAAAATCTTCTCTGCAGCCGCTCCAAGGCCCTCAGTAAATATAGGAACATGATTCACAGACGACTGCAGTCAAACAGCATCAGTGTGTCGTATTATAATACTGCCACATAAACAATAAACGCTAACCAAAATCCAGACTTCAAATTAAAGGTCAATTCACATTCAAAAATTAAAGACAAAAGCTTAAAAAGGACCAGAACATCATCCTCAGCAAAGGGTTAAAACCATCAAAGACAGACAACACTTCTCCACCAAGCAGCAACCTCCGGTGTGAAAACATAAAGCGAATGCAAAAGACCCTTCATACTCTAAATGTACTATGGGAGGTAGAGCCTTCAGTTATCAGGCCTGCTAGTGGTACCTACAGTGTCTAAATGTACTATGGGAGGTAGAGCCTTCAGTTATCAGGCCTGCTAGTGGTACCTACAGTGTCTAAATGTACTATGGGAGGTAGAGCCTTCAGTTATCAGGCCTGCTAGTGGTACCTACAGTGTCTAAATGTACTATGGGAGGTAGAGCCTTCAGTTATCAGGCCTGCTAGTGGTACCTACAGTGTCTAAATGTACTATGGGAGATAGAGCCTTCAGTTATCAGGCCTGCTAGTGGTACCTACAGTGTCTAAATGTACTATGGGAGGTAGAGCCTTCAGTTATCAGACCTGCTTGTGGTACCTACAGTGTCTAAATGTACTATGGGAGGTAGAGCCTTCAGTTATCGGGCTCCTCTCCTCTGGAATCATCTTCCAGCCGGGGTCCGGGAGGCAGACACACTGCCAAAGAATAGACTTAAAACTTTCCTTTTTTGATAAATCTTATAGTCAGGGCTGGTACAGGTATAGACCAGCTCCTAGTTATGCTGTTATAGGCTTAGACTACCGGGGCACCTTGAGCTCCTCTCTCTCTCTCTCACATCTTGTCCTGTCCCATATTTTTATTAAGTTAAGATCGATTTTCATTAACTTGAACATCAACGTTTCATTAGATGAAGATGGTTGCATGTTTTAGCACACGGCAACATGCGTGCCTGCACTTTCTCGCGCTCTCTCTCCCCTGCTCTCGCTCTCTCGCCCAAGTATCGTCTATGTGTGGGAAACTATTTTTACAGTTTATTTAAAAAGAAAACAAAACTACCAAAAAAAAGGGGGGGGCTTGACTGTGTCTAGACAGATTTATGATGGGGCTATAGCGCCCCCCAGCCCCGTGCTTGGCACACACGCTAATTCTCTTTTCTCTCAGAATTCCAGCCACCTTCCTGAAATCTGTAATGAGAAATAAAAACTGAGTTTATATCAAGCTGAAGGGAAAGCAGACCAAGTTCAGACTGCAACAGATTGAGGTCAAGCAACCCCATCAAGTCCACAGGACCCGCTGCCCCATCGAGTCTGCAGGACTCGCTGCTGATTTCGGTCAGACGGTTAAGGAAACACTGCTGCTGCAGACAGGTGACAAGAGGATCGATAAAGTCTACAGGACCAGCTTTCCAATAAAAACATGAATTCCTTTCAGTTGGAGTTATTTGGTCATTGAAGCAGTCTCCTCACCTGTCTGTCTCACTGACGACCCCAGTGCAGCCGACTGGGTGGACTGACTACCAAACGTCTGCTGAGTGGAAGAAGATCCAGACTGTGTTTGACTTTGTGCTTCTGTGATGTTCAGAAGAATCCGTTTCAGCTCACATCACATTAAATACAGCACGAGGGACTGAGATAGAGGGCCTCTGTTGGATCATCACTTATTCATTTTACTACGTTACAGGCAGCGTGTTGGTGCTTCACATTGAGACCAGCTTAAACCAAACAAGAAGAAACAACTGTTTGTTTCCACGTTCTAGTTAATGGAGAGGGGAAACAAACCAGGGTGGGTAACATTCAAAGATGCTGTTGACTTCATATGTTAAGCTAGCAGTCTCCTGGGTGCAGCTACATGTGATCAGGGATGAGAGTAACTGAAATGAAGTTACTTTTCTAAGACACAAACAACATGAGGTTTAGCGTCCTCTTCTTACATCACTCCCTGATGGAGGTTGTTCTCTCCTATTGCCTAAGAGGCTCCAGCTCCGAGTCTGCCTGGTGATGGCAGGTGAGCTCATTGTTACTGATGGGATCTGGCCAGAGTATATTAAGGATCCACCTCAGGCAGTGGATTATGAAAGTTTGTACTTTTTTGTGATCTTTGTACTCCTCCATGTCTCTGAACCGTAGAGGAGTATGATGAAATCTTCTCTGATAATAACAGACATGAAATCTTCTCTGATAATAACAGACATGAAATCTTCTCTGATAATAACAGACATGAAATCTTCTCTGATAATAACAGACATGAAATCTTCTCTGAT
>NC_083629.1:26061477-26086477 GCF_963584025.1 Labrus mixtus | reverse complement strand
GATCCAGTGATGGATGCTGACAGAGCTCCTGCCTCGCCTCTTCTGTGTGCGGTGACGGAGCATCTGATTATCTGGAGGCGTTTTTCCACAGTGTCTATTGGAGAGCCTGCAGAGCTCAATCCTCAGAAACAGGTCAAAGCGTCCCCGAGAGAAGAGGCTGTTTTATTTCTGGAGTGCTGCAGCTGCTTCCTGCATGGTGAACCTGCAGTACCACGGTCTACAGGTCACATGTTAGTGCTTCCTGCATGGTGAACCTGCAGTACCACGGTCTACAGGTCACATGTTAGTGCTTCCTGCATGGTGAACCTGCAGTATCACGGTCTACAGGTCACATGTTAGTGCTTCCTGCATGGTGAACCTGCAGTACCACGGTCTACAGGTCACATGTTAGTGCTTCCTGCATGGTGAACCTGCAGTACCACGGTCTACAGGTCACATGTTAGTGCTTCCTGCATGGTGAACCTGCAGTACCACGGTCTACAGGTCACATGTTAGTGCTTCCTGCATGGTGAACCTGCAGTATCACGGTCTACAGGTCACATGTTAGTGCTTCCTGCATGGTGAACCTGCAGTACCACGGTCTACAGGTCACATGTTAGTGCTTCCTGCATGGTGAACCTGCAGTACCACGGTCTACAGGTCACATGTTAGTGCTTCCTGCATGGTGAACCTGCAGTATCACGGTCTACAGGTCACATGTTAGTGCTTCCTGCATGGTGAACCTGCAGTACCACGGTCTACAGGTCACATGTTAGTGCTTCCTGCATGGTGAACCTGCAGTATCACGGTCTACAGGTCACATGTTAGTGCTTCCTGCATGGTGAACCTGCAGTACCACGGTCTACAGGTCACATGTTAGTGCTTCCTGCATGGTGAACCTGCAGTATCACGGTCTACAGGTCACATGTTAGTGCTTCCTGCATGGTGAACCTGCAGTACCACGGTCTACAGGTCACATGTTAGTGCTTCCTGCATGGTGAACCTGCAGTACCACGGTCTACAGGTCACATGTTAGTGCTTCCTGCATGGTGAACCTGCAGTACCACGGTCTACAGGTCACATGTTAGTGCTTCCTGCATGGTGAACCTGCAGTATCACGGTCTACAGGTCACATGTTAGTGCTTCCTGCATGGTGAACCTGCAGTACCACGGTCTACAGGTCACATGTTAGTGTTCAACACATCATGTAATATTAGTGCCGGGAACCGGAAGCTGTTACGTTTGTGATCAGCTGCAGAGGATTTGTGGAGGTGGGGGGGTTTAGGACCTCCTGCTATTTGGAAGTTTAAATCATCTCAGTAACTAAGCCGAGTGGGAACACATGCACGGCATGAATACTTCACCAGCAGCTTCAGGGCTTTTCTGCATGTTTCATTTGGTCTCAGCAGCCGATCTGTCACAGGAGAGCGAGGATGTGAGAGAGGTGTCACTGCCAGTTTAGGGTTAAGCCCCCTGTAGGAGGAGGGAAGCAACGTAGAAGGTATGTGTCAAAGCTAGAGCTCCTCCTGTAGCTAATTAAATCCGACATCCACAACATGCTCCATGATTTCCACATCAAACAGAGATTTACAGTTCCAATAACCGACTTGGTAAAAGCTGTGTTAACTTGAGGAGACTTTTTTGAAATGCCCTGCTCTCTGTTGGAGCCTCAGGGTTCAGTTCTTCCTCTGGTGTTCTTTAAACATCACATGTTCATTACACAGTAATGTGGTCACATACGTATTTCATCCTGGACAACTATAAGAGGGTTTTTCAATAACTCATCCAGTTTAATCAACTTTAGCCTAAAGCTTAGCATGATTAGGAGCGTGGTGTTTCTGAGTGATAGTTGGATAAAGTCACCTGTCACTGAACTTCACCTCTCCGACTGGTTTGTGTTGTTGGTGCTTTCTTGAGATTGTGACGGCCCTCCCGCCAGCAGGGCCTGCTATTGTGTTTCCCTTCTGTCTGTGTGTCTTGTGTCCCTGCAGGTTGCTGGTGGGCGGATTTCCGCCGCTCCTGGGCAGACGTGGCCAGTACCCACTATTAAGACTATTTAAGACCGGGTTGATAACCTCACTGGGCTGGCATCCATCCTCAGTGTAGCACCATTACCACATTGAATTGTTTGTTGTTTATTGTTGGACATTTGGACAATAAACCTTAAAACATTGTTTAAAAGCCGTACGTTCCTATATATTTTTTCAGGCCTTAAGAGCCGGGTCGTGACAAGATTAACTTTAAAAATATGTACGAATAAAATGATTTTCTAGGGGCGCCCCCCATGTATTGAGGCTGTCGTCTCAAGTGGGTGGCCCGGGTTCGCATCCCGCCTGTGGCCTCCCTCCCGCATGTCATTCCCCACTCTCTCTCTCCCTGGTTTCCGACTCTATCCACTGTCCTGTCTCTACATTAAAGGCACAAAAGCCCAAAAATAAATCTTTAAAAAAATTTTTTAAAAAAAGAAGATTTTCTGTTTGGTTTGTTGCTCTGACTGTCTGTCCAAGAAGTCTGTGCAGATTCTAGTTTTCCATCCATCTGTCAGTTATCTACGTGGCAGTGAGCTTGTTCAGCGTTTCAGACTTCAGTCCACAGGAGATAACATGGATGTTGGGATTCGATGGTGGACAATAGTGAAAAGAAGAGGAGTTATTAGGAGTGAAAGTTTAAAAAAGTAAAAATATAAAGGGAAGAGACTCATCAGAAATGATTTAGATGTTTGGAGGCCCTAAGACAATAAATAGAAGCAGCATTTTAAGTAAAGATGTAAAGGGGATGAAACCAATGGTTGCTGCGCTTAAATGGAAATACTGACTCTACGAGTACAAAAACAAAAAGTATCTTGTTTATACAGTCAAAAACGCACAGATTAACTAACCGTACTCCATAATTGATGAGTGAGAAAAGTCGTGGATGTCATAAATGCTTAAGCAGCCCAAACTGGGAGGAGTTTGTTTTGAAGTTAAGGATAAGATATTTTAAAACTCCTCTCGTGACAGAAAGTCTAGCCCCCTCTGCTGGAGAGGATAGGGACTGGTTGGGGACTTTTCTCAGTTTTTGTGATGAAGTGAAAAGAGAACAAAGACTTTGCATCTTGATAGACCATTACAGCCACGGTGGATAATTCTGTGAAATATGCTGTTCAAGAAGAACTTACTGAGGACTCTTCTGCTAATAGTCCATAAAATGATCACATGACCTGACTTAAGCTCCTCCCTCCTACCCTGGACAATTGGAAACAAAGACTGAAATGTTAACGGTTCCTAAAATCTAAAAGGGAAACTAAAAATGCAAATGGACATCTACATAAAGAAATGGGACTCTGTCATAACAAATCTGGCACAATGAAAGTGTTCTAAACATCGAGTTTGAGAAGGTGGGCTAAAGATCTGTTTCACCAGGAGGGTCCCCCTCCATCTTATATGAGCTGTCTCATAAACTGTCAATGACATGACTCGATGTCAAGAGACTGTTTTAAAAAATGTTTGGAGAAAAAAAAAGAAACAGATGGTGGAGCTGAGGGCAAGGCTTAAACCTCCCCAAAAAAGAGCTACAACACAAAAGACCCCGCCCCTAATTATGTAAAAACAAAACCTGTTTTTGTGCAAGGCTGCAACATGTAAGATGAACATTACAATATGACACGGGACTTCTTTGGCTTTTGCAGACAGCCTCAAGTGGAAAATTCACTATTTTGTAAAATTTTTTACAGCAGGTGTCGCTCGGTGTCAACAGACATACACTGAGGGGGGATGTCAGGGACCACACTTCAACAGGAGTCCTTTGATTGAAGAAATTGAAATAAACCGAAGGTTTTTCTGAGTGTCTTTCCGCTGACAGCATCTGTAACCACACACTGTAACATGAAAGCTAGTGGATATTTACAGGCACGACGGCAGCCCTCGGAGAAAAGTCTGAAATACTGAACAGACCACTTCATGATATTCAGCGTCTTGGGAGCCTTTCAGCTGTGAAAACATTAAGCCGTTACATCCTGCAACACCATGGAGGAGCTACGATTGCGGCAGATAGTGATACTGCTCTGTGTTTAACAAGATCCCACATGATGCTAAGTGGCTGATCCATTATTCATTGCTTAAATCTGCTGCCATCAATAATGCAGAAACTGTCGTTAACTATCCACACACACAAAAAAGAAGTCTTGAAAATGATAAGAATAATGAGGGCATTCCAAAGTTGTCTCAGTTTCTTCACACAGGTCCACATTTGAAGGACCGCTGGGACAGCGCAGCAGAAAATGGGGCACATTTGATTCATTCTGGGCTGGATGTTTCTAAAGGAGGCCGGCGTCTTCTGCTCGTGATCAAGTTTTACTGATCTCGTTTACATGTGTCGATAAATGAGTACCGGAGTGATGTACAGAGTGATATAAACAGTGGTTCTGATCCAAGTTTCTGTCTGTTCATCATGAGTCTGGTTCTGATCCAAGTTTCTGTCTGTTCAACATGAGTCTGGTTCTGATCCAAGTTTCTGTCTGTTCAACATGAGTCTGGTTCTCGAGTCAAAACCGGTTTCTCGAGTGTGATGGTTGTTGCTTTTTATTTATTTTAGTGAGGTCTTAACAGACGGTTGACGAATCACACACCCTTTTTAAAGTCGGTTATTTCAATCTTCTAATTGTTCCTACGCCCTCATTGGAGGAGATCTCAGCAATGACCTTTTGCATCTCACAGGAACCAAGAGCGGCCATTTTGGGAAATTGTTCGTTTTTTAACTGTGCAAGGTTGTTTCTGTAAAAGTCAAAGTAATGCATGAGAATCTACAGTCAGGTTATCAAACATACTTGCATGTTTTTCACTGTTGAATTATGTGAGGAACAGCCTGAAGCTCTGAAACAAGCCCACCCTCAATCCACCCGCTCCAAGCTCTCAGCCATCTGTTCCAGTCCTGCAGGCTTCAGATAACAGGTCACAAATCAGCAGGTGGAGCCAGAAACACGAGGACAGGAGGGACACTGGCTCCCAAATCTGGGGTCCTGTTGATCTCTTTCTAAAAATACTCATTTTTATAACCAACAAGATGAAACAGAAAAGGTCTGCAGCTCCTCAAGAAATGTGAGTGACATGATCAACCTCCTCCTGTCACACAGGACCAGATCACACAGGTCCAGATCCTACAGGACCAGATCACACAGGACCAGATCCTACAGGACCAGATCACACAACACCAGTTCACACAGGACCAGTTCATACAGGACCAGTACATACAGGACCAGGGTAGGGTTAGCCTAACCCATATCGTGCAACTTTGTGAGTGCATTGTAACATGCCACAGGCAGTGGACAGGATTGTGTTCTTTGCTAAAAACTTGTAAAAACACTTTGAAAGACGTTATTTACAATAACCTAAAGTTTGATTATTACATGGCCTAATGAGAAAGCCAATCAAATAAAATATTTCATTTTGTTTACAAGAGGCACATTTTATACAAAAAAAAGGTTTGGTAAAGTTTTTTTATATTAAAACAAATAATATTAATGAATTTGTTGTTCTGTGTTTTGTAGGTTGTTTGAGGAAAAATCTATTAAAATCGTAAATCGGTGTAGTCTAAAAAAACATTTGGGGATTTTATTATTAGGCCATATCGCCCAGCCCTACCTGCTCATGGTACCTACAGTCTGAGCTACAGCTATCTCTAAATGTACTATGGGAGGTAGAACCTTCAGTTATCAGGCCTGCTCGTGGTAAAGTCTCTAAATGTACTATGGGAGGTAGAACCTTCAGTTATCAGGCCTGCTCGTGGTACAGTCTCTAAATGTACTATGGGAGGTAGAACCTTCAGTTATCAGGCCTGCTCGTGGTAAAGTCTCTAAATGTACTATGGGAGGTAGAACCTTCAGTTATCAGGCCTGCTCGTGGTACAGTCTCTAAATGTACTATGGGAGGTAGAGCCTTCAGTTATCAGACCTGCTCGTGGTACAGTCTCTAAATGTACTATGGGAGGTAGAGCCTTCAGTTATCAGGCCTGCTCGTGGTACAGTCTCTAAATGTACTATGGGAGGTAGAACCTTCAGTTATCAGGCCTGCTCGTGGTACAGTCTCTAAATGTACTATGGGAGGTAGAGCCTTCAGTTATCAGACCTGCTCGTGGTACAGTCTCTAAATGTACTATGGGAGGTAGAGCCTTCAGTTATCAGACCTGCTCGTGGTACAGTCTCTAAATGTACTATGGGAGGTAGAACCTTCAGTTATCAGGCCTGCTCGTGGTACAGTCTCTAAATGTACTATGGGAGGTAGAGCCTTCAGTTATCAGGCCTGCTCGTGGTACAGTCTCTAAATGTACTATGGGAGGTAGAGCCTTCGGTTATCAGGCTTGCTTGTGGTACCTACAGTCTCTAAATGTACTATGGGAGGTAGAGCCTTCAGTTATCAGGCCTGCTCGTGGTACCTACGGTCTCTAAATGTACTATGGGAGGTAGAGCCTTCAGTTATCAGGCTTGCTCGTGGTACCTACAGTCTCTAAATGTACTATGGGAGGTAGAGCCTTCAGTTATCAGGCCTGCTCGTGGTACAGTCTCTAAATGTACTATGGGAGGTAGAGCCTTCAGTTATCAGGCCTGCTCGTGGTACAGTCTCTAAATGTACTATGGGAGGTAGAACCTTCAGTTATCAGGCCTGCTCGTGGTACAGTCTCTAAATGTACTATGGGAGGTAGAGCCTTCAGTTATCAGGCCTGCTCGTGGTACAGTCTCTAAATGTACTATGGGAGGTAGAGCCTTCAGTTATCGGGCCTGCTCGTGGTACCTACAGTCTCTAAATGTACTATGGGAGGTAGAGCCTTCAGTTATCGGGCCTGCTCGTGGTACCTACAGTCTCTAAATGTACTATGGGAGGTAGAGCCTTCGGTTATCAGGCTCCTCTCCTCTGGAATCATATTCCTGATAGGGTCCGGGAGGCAGACACACTCTGTACTTTTAAGAAAAGACTTCAAACTTTCCTTTTTGATAAAACTTATATTTAGGGATGGCGCAGGTGTAGACCAGCTCCTAGTTATGCTGCTATAGGCTTAGACTACTGGAGGAACTGGCACCTTGAGCTCCTATCTGTCTCTCTCTCTCTCTCTCTCTTTCTGTCACGCCCCTGAGCTGTCATGTCTTGAAGGGTCATTAGGATCGTTTTTGGGGATAACCTGCTGCTATGGGCACCCCCCTCCCGTCTCCTTGTCCCTATCTTTCTTCCTCATACTATCTCCCTGTATCCAATTTTTTAAACCGAGCTTAGTTCAGGCAGATTGCTGTTCATCATGAGTCTGGTGTTGCCAGATTTCTGCTTCTTTTCCTCTCCACTGTAACTTGGCTAAATGTTGCTAAGTGCTGTGCTCATGATGGATTAACTGTGGGTCTTTGTAACATAACAGCGAGTAAGGTCTTTTACCTGCTCTTTTGTAAAGTGTCATTTGTTATAAATTGTTGCTATACAAATGAAGATTGATTGATTCTGTCATACAGGACCACTTTGGACTGTAATTGAAAAGACGACAATAGCTTATACGTGTGTGTGTGTGTGTGTGTGTGTGTGTGTGTGTGTGTGTGGTAGCGTATTAGAGTTTCTGTTCATCCTCCCTCACTTTGTGGAGCTAGTTGTTCCTGCTGCAGAGAATCTGCAGCTCGTTCTGCTTTCATAATAATAATAACAACAATACTAATAATGATGATAATACATTTGTAACCTGTGAGTGAACACCTGCACACCTGAGGCTCATGGTGAAAGTCACCAGTGGTGCTGATGATGTGCGGTGCTGCAGATGAAACATAATATAGAGAAGGAGTCTGAGTGTAAGATGAGGACAGATAGGATCAGAGCAGCAGAGTGAACAGAATCTTAAACAGATCTGCCTCCTGTGTGTTTACCTTCTCTGGCTTATAACGCACACTGAATACTCCTCTCGCGATATTTCACATTGAAACATCCTCTCTGCATCAGAGCAAACCTTTAGTAAAGGCAGACTCAGGGCTGTAGATATAAACAATGCAACCAGTGCATACTGATGGTGTGGGGGGGAGGGCAGATTGCCCCCTCTATGTTCAGATGCTCTTCAACTCAACCAATGGAAACCTTTTTGATAGTGACAGATGCATTTGAGTCCAGAGAAACCCATGTTTAAAAAAAGCATGGTGCCATTCACTATATAATGCTTGAGGAGACAGATCCATCTGTATCAATGTTTTCTGTTGTGTAAATAGTTCGTCAAAATGTATAACATAATGACAAACTTAATTGAAATAAACTAGAAAGAAACTATAGTGTATATATATTAAAACGATTAGATTAAATGATTAATTTCCCCATTTTCTTAGTTATTTTCGCCATATCCGAAATGCAGTGATGATTGCTGGGTAATATGTTGTCATGTGTTGTAGCTATAGTTACGGCCCAAGTCTGAGGCGAGCCCAGTGCACATCTGTGAGCGGACAGAGCAGTTAGAAATGTCAAAAACAACAGGAGAGAAAGACACAGGAGGAGAAGGTAGCAAAGCTCCCTAAGACTCTTTTGGTCCACAGCTGACCCCCCCTGCCCTAGCAGCAACGCATGAGTCCGGCCTGTGCAGCCATGCAGCAGAGGAAGATCCAAACTATGACGTTAGCCCGAAATAATCAGAACATTAGACTAGATATCCATTTCAAGAGTTATACATATGTTACAATCTAACACATTGTTGCTAAATATAGACTAATTGTGTGTGTGTGTGTGTGTGTGTGCCACTGGGCAGACTTGTTGCTCGGCTCGCTAACACACACACACACACACACACACACACACACACACACACACACACACACACACACACACACACACACACACACACACACACACACACACACACACACACACACAGCGGTGTAATTTACCTTGTGTAGTTTCCACATCGCTCCCAAAGCCTTCACCTCGTGTGTTCCGTGTTTTCCTTCCTCCAGACACTGATAACACACCGGACTCTTACACTGCACACAGTACATGCTCAGGTTCTCCAGCTCATGCTCCGTGCATGTGGAGATCTTGCGGGGACTGGTTCGGCGGCTGATCCGGCCCTGCGCGGGCGGCACCAAGCGGTGCTTGGCGAGGGGCCCGCGGGGAGGATGGCAGCGCAGGCGGCAGGGGTCGCAGTAGAAGACGTCGCACTGCTCGCACATCACGGTGGCCTCCTTTGGACTCTTTTCACAGAGTTGACATTTGAGAGCGGCCGCTTTGCTTTGCTGGTACCGGTCAACCACCCCCTCCAACACCCTGTTCTTGGGGAATCCGCGGAGCCCCCTGTCGTCTAGGATGAGGCTGCGGTGACACTGCGGGCAGGTAATGCAGGAGTTGCGGGGGATCGGCGGTAAAGAGCCGGGCTGCGGTATTAGGTGTTGAGGGGGAGGCTGCTGGGGAACAGTCGGGGGGAAAACACGCACCCCGTTTGGTGACTTTTGGCAGGGGGTGGTAGGAGCGCTGACGAAGCCCCCATAGGAACCATATCCACTGTCTGCCTCACTGTACAAACTCATCTTATCCAGGTCCAGGTAGTCATAGTCAGAGACTCCGGACCCGGAGGCTCGGCTGCTCTGAGGGGACTCCGTGTCGGGGGTCTGCACCAGAATATTCCGAGCACACGCCAGGCAAATGTTGTGAGAGCACGGCAGGATGATGGGCTCGCGGTAAAACGAGCCGCACACCGGGCATTTTAACTCTTCCTCCATCTCATCCATGGCTGCTGTGCTGCGCGGAGAGATTCCTGCGTGACGTGACAACAAACAGAAGCTCCGTTCCGCCTGCTGCGCTCTCTGCGCGTAAAGCGAGCGGACCGAGAGAAGCGAGCTCCCAGCGAAGACTGACGGGCAACCTTCACCAGAGGAGACATCCGCGGCCGAGCGCTGCACCAACAGGCAGACAGCATGAGCTCACACTGCCTTATGATTGGAGGAGCGGTGAATTCCAAACAGCCATTGGATAAGGGAGCTGTCAGTCAGGGGAGGACTCGTTAATGAGCTTTAGCTAATCACAGCTGAGGGTTCAGTGTGTGAGGCTAAGGGAGGATCAATTCGTTTTAATTCATTTCATTATAATCATATTTATTGCTAATGTCCAAATAAAACTGAAGTTTGTTTTGTAAAATGTTTTTAATGTTTAAAATAAAAAACATGTTTTTTTATTTAACAGTATGAATGGATGTTTTTTCAACTAATTCATTTACTGATGAAAATATCATCAGTTAATTTTGTTTGTTTTCATGAATTACGGATCCTGCTGTAAGCAGCTGGTCAATGATTGATTCAGTCATTGATTATTTTGTCTAAAATAAAAATATTGCTCCTTTAACACAAACAGAATCAGGACACAAAAGCAGTTAAAGTCTTCTTGTTTTTTAATGTGATCTGAATCATGTTAAAGATACCCAAACACAGCTGCTGTCTTTAGCATGATTAGTTCAGCTGGTTAGAAAATAAAGAGACTTTAAAGAAGAGTCTGATATGAACACATTTTTTATGTTTGAAAGGGAAAAGAAACGACTCACGTGACTGACGTGGAGGTCGGTGTCTTGATATGTATTTTAGGTGAGATGAATGGATGATGATAAATATGGATGGATGGATTATGGATGGATAGGTGTGACAGAAATAACACTTGGTTATGAAGTAACAGGAATGAAAGTCTTAATTCAAAGGTCACATATCCTCCTCCTCTTAAATAAGTCTCAGAGCTCCTCAAAACATGTGTGTGAAGTTTCTTGTTCTAAATCCACTCTGATCCTGTATTTGATCATGTCTATAAACCCCTCTATTTCAGCCCTGCTCAGAACAGGCTGTTTCTGTGTCTGTACCTTTAAATATGTAAATGAGCTGTGTCTGACCACGCCCCCTCTCTGGAAGGGCTTGGGTGTACTCGGTCTTTCTCGCTCCATGTCCTATTGTTTACGGTGAGAAGGCAGACTCAGAGGGCAGAACAAACACCTAGCTGTGGGAGTGTCACCCACCTGGGGGAGGGGCTACTGCCCTTTGTGATGTCATGAAGGGAAAATCTCCAAACGGCCTGTTTGAGCACACATTTTCTGAAAAGTGGAGCAGGCAGAAGACGGAGAGGATGGACTTTTCTCATCATTGGGGGGTTTGTAGACGGACTAGAGACACATATTAGAGTTAGAGGAACATGGGGAAGAGAATTTGACAGAATATGTGACCTTTAAGGCAATCAAAGATTGTGATGATTTTAAGGCAATAACTGATTAAGATCGGGCATTCAATGCTTTTCTGAAGTTCAGAGAAAAAATATTTCTTTGAGATTTCCATAACCTTAAAGCAGCTCCAACAGTTTCAGTGACTTTTCTTAACCTTGAATTAATTTCTAACAAATACATTTCTTTATAAAAATAGTGACATCTTCAGGAGGAAGCTGTGTAAAAACCACATTAAAATTATAATTCACGTTTTCTTACTTCACTTACTTTAATTCAGACAAGTTCACAAAAAGAGCTCAAACATTATCATGAAAAAAAGAAACCAAAAAAAACCCACATCCGACCAAATGGTCCGTTCATTCTGTCACAGGTGGAGCCGCACGTCGTTTAGGGTTAGGAGTAAGCATCTTTTTGACAGGTGAACAGGTCGTTCTCCACTTACTGTTCCATTTCATCCTTTTTCTTCTTCTTCTTCTTCTTCTCTGGTTTAATGGTGGATCACAAACCAATGTGTAAAGGTGCATAGCGGAGTGTGTTAGTTAGTATGACCCTTAGTTAGAAAAAACGTTTCAGATAACTAATTGAACATTTTCATTATTATCGTTTTATAAGGGACTTGTTTATTTTGAATGAATATACCAAAAAGTGTGAGACGTCGTTTATCCGCCCATTCCTATTGGCTGGTCAGAGTCTTTAGAGAAAGTTATTTAACTGACTAACAGTAACAGATGAGACTGTTTGTTTAAACCAGGCTGTGCATTAAGAAGCCGTGTAAATCTTCAGGATTGAGTTTGTTTGTTGGAAAGCTTCAGAGACAGAATGTAAACCTGTGAGACTGTACTCCTCTCCATTTCTGTGGCCAAATGCCTCAGTCATCTCTGAGGTATCCATGGCAACGTGAGCTCTGAGGGTAAGGACGTTCACTGCAAAACCCCTCTTCAGACTCCCTCAGACTCTGGACGTGTGCATATGTCCAATGTGAATAATCCCAACAACATAATGTTGATTCAACAACAGGTAGTTCCTTCTCAGCAGTCTGATTGCTCAGGTCATTCCTTGAGCGCTGACTTCAAGACCAATCACATCACACCAGCGAGTTGAAGGTTTTCACGTCAAAATGTCTGTCACGTTACGGAGGCTGTCATACTCCCAAGAAGCCGAGTAATAAACTTTTCAAAGTCAGTACATGGTTTCAACTCATTTTATTATCTATCATTGTTATAGTGTTAGAAAAGACAGGGGCCCTGAAACTTTAAATTATTGGATGAAAATAATGATGTTCATATGCTCGTCCCTGGGCAGCTGGTGAGGTTGCTAAATTAAAGCACCAGCTGGTGATACAAACAGAAAAAATCATCCCTAGATTAGACCGTCTCATTTCAGAGGAGGATAGCTTGTGATATTTTTATTTATTGGTTTATTTAACAGGGAAATGTAGTGGACAGATCCCTCCCTCCCTCCTGACCTTAACCCTACCCCCTAACTCTCAAAGAATTACGGAAACCGTGATGCTCAAGTTGTCCAGAGTCAAGCTTCTGATTTATTTCCCTGACCCTAGAATAACCTCCATTTGCCATCAGTACAAGTCAACCATTGATATAAATGTCTGAAATACAAAGAAAATGGAAAAATGAACCAAGAGTAGACAGAAGTATTGGTTCAGCTTTGGTTTTGTCCTCATTTAGTTGTTCCCCGCTTCTTTTTGTGTAGGCACAGTTTTTTTATTGGACGTGAGCCATGATGTGAAGAATCTGCATTAATTATTGCATTTACAGTGGACAATGTTCACGCCCTTTTACCTCTTTTAACCTTCCTTATGCAGCTGGGTTCAGGTTTTCACCATCTGCTTGAATAGTTCTCTGTAGCAGAACGAACGTTACAAAGTCACTCCTGACTTCTTGACATGTTGGTATAAAGCAGAAACTTCTTCTACCTTTAATGAACTCATGTTTATGATTCACAACCATCTGTGCCCTTCGCTGTGACCTGAAAACTTCTGTGATACAGAATCTGTAAATGAAGCCTTCAGGGAGAAACTGGAGATGCTTGTTTATGATAATTATACTGTTAGGTTCCTTTATTTGAATGTAATCAGTGTTTTTTAATGTATCCGCAGTATCATTAAAATGGATGTTACATGGATGAAGTTTCACTGTTTGTGCATGGGTCACATGGATCTAAACGTCACCACCCCCTTCCAGTCGATCGTAGTGAATTTACCTGAATATCTCCTGCTGCGTTCTCACATCAGCTCACCTCGACTCCTCGCAGAAAAATTCCCACGAGGGTGGCAGGAATTCTGGGTAAAGTTGGAGTGAAGAATATGCTGTTTGTGTGAAAACAGCTTCTATGTGATCTTTGGTCTGACAAGATTCAAGGCCCATCCATGTCCTTTTGGTTTGCTAACTTTGTCTTCATGTCAGGTTGTTTTCAGGACACAGTACTTTGTCCTCCTCTCCAGAGGATCATTGAACCATGGTCTCTTGTTCCTGCTCAGGTTCTTCTCTGTCATCCTCAGCTCCTCGTCTTGTGTCCATTGAGAATATCAATCAATCAATCAATCAACTTTTATTTGTATAGCGTCAACTCATAACAAGTGTTATCTCGAGACACTTTACAAAAAGCAGGTAAAAGACCTTACTCATTGTTATGTTACAAAAAGCAGGTAAAAGACCTTACTCATTGTTATGTTATAAAAAGCAGGTAAAAGACCTTACTCATTGTTATGTTACATAAAGCAGGTAAAAGACCTTACTCATTGTTATGTTACAAAAAGCAGGTAAAAAATTGTTCTGGCAAGCCGTCAACCGACGATCTTGAGGAGCCTAAGAGAGCTCAAGAGCTCCCAGGAAAGTAGGTGGTTAGTGACTGAGATTTACAGATAGATACATGCAGTAATATGATGTACTGTATATGCACAGAGAGAGAGAGAGAGAGAGAGAGAGGAGCTCAAGGTGCCAGTTCCCCCGGTAGTCTAAGCCTATAGCAGCATAACTAAGAGCTGGTCTACACCAGCACCAGCCCTAACTATAAGATTTATCAAAAAGGAAAGTTTTAAGTCTATTCTTAAAAATACAGACTGTGTCTGCCTCCCGGACCCCGGCTGGAAGGCGGTTCCAGAGGAGAGGAACCCTAACCCTGACTCTGACTCAATGGTGCGGAGCCGTCTCTCTAACTCAGACACCCTCGCCTCCAAAGCTAAAAATAAACTTCATTTCTTACAAGTATCATTATCACTAAAGGAGGACGAGGAATAACTTAACATCTGACACGTAGAGCAGGAGAGAGCAGGAGAGGGAGAGACAGAAAAAGAAGCCATTGTAAAGCTAACTGCTAAGCTAAGCTAAGAGTAGGTACACAGTAACACAGTGCAGAGGAGAACAGAACAGAAAATGATGCAATACGCTCACCGTAGTACGCTCCTCTGCTCAGGTGCTGCTCGCTGCTCTGCTCAGGTATATATGAGGAATACTGCTGGTTAAAGTTGGTAGTTGTCATCTGATATTCTTACTTTTGCATTTCTTTCCTACAGCTCATATGTCAAAGGCATCATTGTATAACAAGAGTCATGAAGCCTATTGGTTTCAGTTCTAACTCATTGTTCATGCTCATTGCTTAGACAGCAGAATTCCTTACATCTTTCATTTATCAGATGTGAAGTATTTTTGCCTGTTTGTTCATCCTTCTGCATCCTGAGTGTATATATATTCTGCTGTTCCATGCAGGGAATCAGCACAAGAGGAATGCCATAATGATATGTTTGTTAACCACTGATTTGGATTGGCACTCTCAGTAAAAATCACAGAGACGAGAGCAGCTTAAAGTGTAACTGAAATACATTTAAATGCTCCATTGTGTGCTGGATTTTTATGAAGCAGCACACAGCCTTTCTATAAGAGCTGCCAGGGTCACAGTTATTGTGTTTTTCCACAAAGAAACAAGCCATTGATGATGTACTGCTGCATCACTAATGGAGAGGAACACGTGCAATCATCATTTTACTGTCTGTGTGGGCTGCACAAGAGACATGTGAGCATAAAAAGACCTCTATGTGCAGCAATCACTTCCCACGTCTCCTGTGCAAAGTGTCGGGGCACAGCAGGAAAACTGTGCTGCAATTAATAGCTTGATGATTTTTTATCTCAAAGTAAGATACCTTGTTGCACAGGGACTTGCACAGTGTTCTCCTAATGCAAAGAAACCTGAGGACTGGGCAAATAATGTTGGATATGGATTTTGTCTGGTGGCGTTGAACATGCAGTCAGCCAAATGTTGGTGTTTCTGAGGTTCGGTGGGCTAATGCCTACTGGTTATTTGACATGTGTTTGGAAATTGTTTGTGCAACGCAGGAATTAAAGTATCTTCAGGGATCATTTGTTTGAATAATATCACTATTTGTGTAGTAAGTGGCTTTAATTGACTATATTCACCTTTACCTGTGCAATAATAGACTGATTAAATACCCTGAATAACCCAGAGAAGTAGGGCTAGCGTATCAGCTTTCCCTCTTCTCCTCCCTTTATTTCATTTTATATCTTTGACACAACACTTGTAATGTACTTTACAAGCCTGCATCATTCATTCAGCCATCTCCCTGCCCCCACCCAGCATCCATCAGGGACTCCACCAGAATAGATTCAGCTCCTGTTACTGTCCGCCTCAGGAATTCTTTGTTTTCCTCTCATTTAGTGAAAATGAAAAAGGTGCACAAAAATGAAGCAAAAAAAACCCAAAAAGGGAACTGTATGGTCAAAATAAAAACCAAGAGTGTGAATGTCATTATGTTTGTGATAACATAACATTTTTTCTTTTATTTTTGTAAGATGATCATTGTACGAACCCTACCCTACCCTGGACGTTCAGCTGTGTTCGGTCAGAAAACATCAGCTGGGAATGAAACTGATCGGAAGTCACTGTTTGACGAAGTCGACACTAACCTTTCTGCGTGGCCTGTTCCTAAAATATCATCAATGTTACTCAAAAAGAGTCTCTGATAAAAGCGGATATCCTTGTTTCTAATAATGCCTGATGCCCATACAAGTATTTCATGACTCAGTGACGGATGATGCTCATATGGGCCTCTGCAGGGGTCTGAGTGGGAGGTAGGATGGTTAGAGGCAGTGGGGGGACGGGACAGGACGGGACGGGTAAGTGTGAGGAAACAGCCTGAATAGCTAGAGGTGGGAAGTGTATAACTGAGTATCATTCACGGACACACACCCACAGGAACACACTCATCAAATCCTCTAAAAATATACATTTATGTAACAAGCTTCCTGCCTCAAGCAAAGACCATGCGTAAACCTTTTCTCCTCTCCAAAAACAGAACCGTCCTTTAAAACTGAAACATCTAACTGTGACGTTCACAGTGGCGTCTGTTGTAACCTAACACGAAGTGAAACATTGATGGTCGACAAACGCATTCATCAGTATTTTTTAAATTCAATTCCATCAATCAATTTTTATTTGTATAGCGTCAACTCATAACAAGTGTTATCTCAAGACACTTTACAAAAAGCAGGTAAAAGACCTAACTCATTTTTATGTTACAAAGATCCGGCCTATCCATCATGAGCACTTTAGCAAAGCAGCAAAAGTTACAGTGGTACATGCCGTTAACCGACGATCTTGAGGAGCCTAGGAGAGCTCAAGAGCTCCCAGGAAAGTAGGTGGTTAGTGACTGAGATTTATAGATAGATACATGCAGTAATATGATGTACTGTATATGCACAGAGAGAGAGAGAGAGAGAGAGAGGAGCTCAAGGTGCCAGTTCCCCCGGTAGTCTAAGCCTATAGCAGCATAACTAAGAGCTGGTCTACACCAGCACCAGCCCTAACTATAAGATTTATCAAAAAGGAAAGTTTTAAGTCTAATCTTAAAAATACAGACTGTGTCTGCCTCCCGGACCCCGGCTGGAAGGCGGTTCCAGAGGAGAGGAGCCCGATAACTGAAGGCTTTACCCCCCATAGTACACTTGGAGACTGTAGGTACCACCAGCAGGTCTGCACTCCGGGACCGCAACGCTCTCAAGGGACAGTACGGCACTAGTAGCTCCTTCAGGTAAGCTGGTGTTTAGCCATTTAGGGTTAGGGTTAGGGTTAGGGTTAGGGTTAGGGTTAGGGTTAGGGTTAGGGTTAGGGTTAGGGTTAGGGGTTAGGGTTAGGGTTAGGGTTAGGGTTAGGGTTAGGGTTAGGGTTAGGGTTAGGGTTAGGGTTAGGGTTAGGGTTAGGGTTAGGGTTAGGGTTAGGGTTAGGGTTAGGGTTAGGGTTAGGGTTAGGGTTAGGGTTAGGGTTAGGGTTAGGGTTAGGGTTAGGGTTAGGGTTAGGGTTAGGGTTAGGGTTAGGGTTAGGGTTAGGGTTAGGGTTAGGGTTAGGGTTAGGGTTAGGGTTAGGGTTAGGGTTAGGGTTAGGGTTAGGGTTAGGGTTAGGGTTAGGGTTAGGGTTAGGGTTAGGGTTAGGGTTAGGGTTAGGGTTAGGGTTAGGGTTAGGGTTAGGGTTAGGGTTAGGGTTAGGGTTAGGGTTAGGGTTAGGGTTAGGGTTAGGGTTAGGGTTAGGGTTAGGGTTAGGGTTAGGGTTAGGGTTAGGGTTAGGGTTAGGGTTAGGGTTAGGGTTAGGGTTAGGGTTAGGGTTAGGGTTAGGGTTAGGGTTAGGGTTAGGGTTAGGGTTAGGGTTAGGGTTAGGGTTAGGGTTAGGGTTAGGGTTAGGGTTAGGGTTAGGGTTAGGGTTAGGGTTAGGGTTAGGGTTAGGGTTAGGGTTAGGGTTAGGGTTAGGGTTAGGGTTAGGGTTAGGGTTAGGGTTAGGGTTAGGGTTAGGGTTAGGGTTAGGGTTAGGGTTAGGGTTAGGGTTAGGGTTAGGGTTAGGGTTAGGGTTAGGGTTAGGGTTAGGGTTAGGGTTAGGGTTAGGGTTAGGGTTAGGGTTAGGGTTAGGGTTAGGGTTAGGGTTAGGGTTAGGGTTAGGGTTAGGGTTAGGGTTAGGGTTAGGGTTAGGGTTAGGGTTAGGGTTAGGGTTAGGGTTAGGGTTAGGGTTAGGGTTAGGGTTAGGGTTAGGGTTAGGGTTAGGGTTAGGGTTAGGGTTAGGGTTAGGGTTAGGGTTAGGGTTAGGGTTAGGGTTAGGGTTAGGGTTAGGGTTAGGGTTAGGGTTAGGGTTAGGGTTAGGGTTAGGGTTAGGGTTAGGGTTAGGGTTAGGGTTAGGGTTAGGGTTAGGGTTAGGGTTAGGGTTAGGGTTAGGGTTAGGGTTAGGGTTAGGGTTAGGGTTAGGGTTAGGGTTAGGGTTAGGGTTAGGGTTAGGGTTAGGGTTAGGGTTAGGGTTAGGGTTAGGGTTAGGGTTAGGGTTAGGGTTAGGGTTAGGGTTAGGGTTAGGGTTAGGGTTAGGGTTAGGGTTAGGGTTAGGGTTAGGGTTAGGGTTAGGGTTAGGGTTAGGGTTAGGGTTAGGGTTAGGGTTAGGGTTAGGGTTAGGGTTAGGGTTAGGGTTAGGGTTAGGGTTAGGGTTAGGGTTAGGGTTAGGGTTAGGGTTAGGGTTAGGGTTAGGGTTAGGGTTAGGGTTAGGGTTAGGGTTAGGGTTAGGGTTAGGGTTAGGGTTAGGGTTAGGGTTAGGGTTAGGGTTAGGGTTAGGGTTAGGGTTAGGGTTAGGGTTAGGGTTAGGGTTAGGGTTAGGGTTAGGGTTAGGGTTAGGGTTAGGGTTAGGGTTAGGGTTAGGGTTAGGGTTAGGGTTAGGGTTAGGGTTAGGGTTAGGGTTAGGGTTAGGGTTAGGGTTAGGGTTAGGGTTAGGGTTAGGGTTAGGGTTAGGGTTAGGGTTAGGGTTAGGGTTAGGGTTAGGGTTAGGGTTAGGGTTAGGGTTAGGGTTAGGGTTAGGGTTAGGGTTAGGGTTAGGGTTAGGGTTAGGGTTAGGGTTAGGGTTAGGGTTAGGGTTAGGGTTAGGGTTAGGGTTAGGGTTAGGGTTAGGGTTAGGGTTAGGGTTAGGGTTAGGGTTAGGGTTAGGGTTAGGGTTAGGGTTAGGGTTAGGGTTAGGGTTAGGGTTAGGGTTAGGGTTAGGGTTAGGGTTAGGGTTAGGGTTAGGGTTAGGGTTAGGGTTAGGGTTAGGGTTAGGGTTAGGGTTAGGGTTAGGGTTAGGGTTAGGGTTAGGGTTAGGGTTAGGGTTAGGGTTAGGGTTAGGGTTAGGGTTAGGGTTAGGGTTAGGGTTAGGGTTAGGGTTAGGGTTAGGGTTAGGGTTAGGGTTAGGGTTAGGGTTAGGGTTAGGGTTAGGGTTAGGGTTAGGGTTAGGGTTAGGGTTAGGGTTAGGGTTAGGGTTAGGGTTAGGGTTAGGGTTAGGGTTAGGGTTAGGGTTAGGGTTAGGGTTAGGGTTAGGGTTAGGGTTAGGGTTAGGGTTAGGGTTAGGGTTAGGGTTAGGGTTAGGGTTAGGGTTAGGGTTAGGGTTAGGGTTAGGGTTAGGGTTAGGGTTAGGGTTAGGGTTAGGGTTAGGGTTAGGGTTAGGGTTAGGGTTAGGGTTAGGGTTAGGGTTAGGGTTAGGGTTAGGGTTAGGGTTAGGGTTAGGGTTAGGGTTAGGGTTAGGGTTAGGGTTAGGGTTAGGGTTAGGGTTAGGGTTAGGGTTAGGGTTAGGGTTAGGGTTAGGGTTAGGGTTAGGGTTAGGGTTAGGGTTAGGGTTAGGGTTAGGGTTAGGGTTAGGGTTAGGGTTAGGGTTAGGGTTAGGGTTAGGGTTAGGGTTAGGGTTAGGGTTAGGGTTAGGGTTAGGGTTAGGGTTAGGGTTAGGGTTAGGGTTAGGGTTAGGGTTAGGGTTAGGGTTAGGGTTAGGGTTAGGGTTAGGGTTAGGGTTAGGGTTAGGGTTAGGGTTAGGGTTAGGGTTAGGGTTAGGGTTAGGGTTAGGGTTAGGGTTAGGGTTAGGGTTAGGGTTAGGGTTAGGGTTAGGGTTAGGGTTAGGGTTAGGGTTAGGGTTAGGGTTAGGGTTAGGGTTAGGGTTAGGGTTAGGGTTAGGGTTAGGGTTAGGGTTAGGGTTAGGGTTAGGGTTAGGGTTAGGGTTAGGGTTAGGGTTAGGGTTAGGGTTAGGGTTAGGGTTAGGGTTAGGGTTAGGGTTAGGGTTAGGGTTAGGGTTAGGGTTAGGGTTAGGGTTAGGGTTAGGGTTAGGGTTAGGGTTAGGGTTAGGGTTAGGGTTAGGGTTAGGGTTAGGGTTAGGGTTAGGGTTAGGGTTAGGGTTAGGGTTAGGGTTAGGGTTAGGGTTAGGGTTAGGGTTAGGGTTAGGGTTAGGGTTAGGGTTAGGGTTAGGGTTAGGGTTAGGGTTAGGGTTAGGGTTAGGGTTAGGGTTAGGGTTAGGGTTAGGGTTAGGGTTAGGGTTAGGGTTAGGGTTAGGGTTAGGGTTAGGGTTAGGGTTAGGGTTAGGGTTAGGGTTAGGGTTAGGGTTAGGGTTAGGGTTAGGGTTAGGGTTAGGGTTAGGGTTAGGGTTAGGGTTAGGGTTAGGGTTAGGGTTAGGGTTAGGGTTAGGGTTAGGGTTAGGGTTAGGGTTAGGGTTAGGGTTAGGGTTAGGGTTAGGGTTAGGGTTAGGGTTAGGGTTAGGGTTAGGGTTAGGGTTAGGGTTAGGGTTAGGGTTAGGGTTAGGGTTAGGGTTAGGGTTAGGGTTAGGGTTAGGGTTAGGGTTAGGGTTAGGGTTAGGGTTAGGGTTAGGGTTAGGGTTAGGGTTAGGGTTAGGGTTAGGGTTAGGTTAGGGTTAGGGTTAGGGTTAGGGTTAGGGTTAGGGTTAGGGTTAGGGTTAGGGTTAGGGTTAGGGTTAGGGTTAGGGTTAGGGTTAGGGTTAGGGTTAGGGTTAGGGTTAGGGTTAGGGTTAGGGTTAGGGTTAGGGTTAGGGTTAGGGTTAGGGTTAGGGTTAGGGTTAGGGTTAGGGTTAGGGTTAGGGTTAGGGTTAGGGTTAGGGTTAGGGTTAGGGTTAGGGTTAGGGTTAGGGTTAGGGTTAGGGTTAGGGTTAGGGTTAGGGTTAGGGTTAGGGTTAGGGTTAGGGTTAGGGTTAGGGTTAGGGTTAGGGTTAGGGTTAGGGTTAGGGTTAGGGTTAGGGTTAGGGTTAGGGTTAGGGTTAGGGTTAGGGTTAGGGTTAGGGTTAGGGTTAGGGTTAGGGTTAGGGTTAGGGTTAGGGTTAGGGTTAGGGTTAGGGTTAGGGTTAGGGTTAGGGTTAGGGTTAGGGTTAGGGTTAGGGTTAGGGTTAGGGTTAGGGTTAGGGTTAGGGTTAGGGTTAGGGTTAGGGTTAGGGTTAGGGTTAGGGTTAGGGTTAGGGTTAGGGTTAGGGTTAGGGTTAGGGTTAGGGTTAGGGTTAGGGTTAGGGTTAGGGTTAGGGTTAGGGTTAGGGTTAGGGTTAGGGTTAGGGTTAGGGTTAGGGTTAGGGTTAGGGTTAGGGTTAGGGTTAGGGTTAGGGTTAGGGTTAGGGTTAGGGTTAGGGTTAGGGTTAGGGTTAGGGTTAGGGTTAGGGTTAGGGTTAGGGTTAGGGTTAGGGTTAGGGTTAGGGTTAGGGTTAGGGTTAGGGTTAGGGTTAGGGTTAGGGTTAGGGTTAGGGTTAGGGTTAGGGTTAGGGTTAGGGTTAGGGTTAGGGTTAGGGTTAGGGTTAGGGTTAGGGTTAGGGTTAGGGTTAGGGTTAGGGTTAGGGTTAGGGTTAGGGTTAGGGTTAGGGTTAGGGTTAGGGTTAGGGTTAGGGTTAGGGTTAGGGTTAGGGTTAGGGTTAGGGTTAGGGTTAGGGTTAGGGTTAGGGTTAGGGTTAGGGTTAGGGTTAGGGTTAGGGTTAGGGTTAGGGTTAGGGTTAGGGTTAGGGTTAGGGTTAGGGTTAGGGTTAGGGTTAGGGTTAGGGTTAGGGTTAGGGTTAGGGTTAGGGTTAGGGTTAGGGTTAGGGTTAGGGTTAGGGTTAGGGTTAGGGTTAGGGTTAGGGTTAGGGTTAGGGTTAGGGTTAGGGTTAGGGTTAGGGTTAGGGTTAGGGTTAGGGTTAGGGTTAGGGTTAGGGTTAGGGTTAGGGTTAGGGTTAGGGTTAGGGTTAGGGTTAGGGTTAGGGTTAGGGTTAGGGTTAGGGTTAGGGTTAGGGTTAGGGTTAGGGTTAGGGTTAGGGTTAGGGTTAGGGTTAGGGTTAGGGTTAGGGTTAGGGTTAGGGTTAGGGTTAGGGTTAGGGTTAGGGTTAGGGTTAGGGTTAGGGTTAGGGTTAGGGTTAGGGTTAGGGTTAGGGTTAGGGTTAGGGTTAGGGTTAGGGTTAGGGTTAGGGTTAGGGTTAGGGTTAGGGTTAGGGTTAGGGTTAGGGTTAGGGTTAGGGTTAGGGTTAGGGTTAGGGTTAGGGTTAGGGTTAGGGTTAGGGTTAGGGTTAGGGTTAGGGTTAGGGTTAGGGTTAGGGTTAGGGTTAGGGTTAGGGTTAGGGTTAGGGTTAGGGTTAGGGTTAGGGTTAGGGTTAGGGTTAGGGTTAGGGTTAGGGTTAGGGTTAGGGTTAGGGTTAGGGTTAGGGTTAGGGTTAGGGTTAGGGTTAGGGTTAGGGTTAGGGTTAGGGTTAGGGTTAGGGTTAGGGTTAGGGTTAGGGTTAGGGTTAGGGTTAGGGTTAGGGTTAGGGTTAGGGTTAGGGTTAGGGTTAGGGTTAGGGTTAGGGTTAGGGTTAGGGTTAGGGTTAGGGTTAGGGTTAGGGTTAGGGTTAGGGTTAGGGTTAGGGTTAGGGTTAGGGTTAGGGTTAGGGTTAGGGTTAGGGTTAGGGTTAGGGTTAGGGTTAGGGTTAGGGTTAGGGTTAGGGTTAGGGTTAGGGTTAGGGTTAGGGTTAGGGTTAGGGTTAGGGTTAGGGTTAGGGTTAGGGTTAGGGTTAGGGTTAGGGTTAGGGTTAGGGTTAGGGTTAGGGTTAGGGTTAGGGTTAGGGTTAGGGTTAGGGTTAGGGTTAGGGTTAGGGTTAGGGTTAGGGTTAGGGTTAGGGTTAGGGTTAGGGTTAGGGTTAGGGTTAGGGTTAGGGTTAGGGTTAGGGTTAGGGTTAGGGTTAGGGTTAGGGTTAGGGTTAGGGTTAGGGTTAGGGTTAGGGTTAGGGTTAGGGTTAGGGTTAGGGTTAGGGTTAGGGTTAGGGTTAGGGTTAGGGTTAGGGTTAGGGTTAGGGTTAGGGTTAGGGTTAGGGTTAGGGTTAGGGTTAGGGTTAGGGTTAGGGTTAGGGTTAGGGTTAGGGTTAGGGTTAGGGTTAGGGTTAGGGTTAGGGTTAGGGTTAGGGTTAGGGTTAGGGTTAGGGTTAGGGTTAGGGTTAGGGTTAGGGTTAGGGTTAGGGTTAGGGTTAGGGTTAGGGTTAGGGTTAGGGTTAGGGTTAGGGTTAGGGTTAGGGTTAGGGTTAGGGTTAGGGTTAGGGTTAGGGTTAGGGTTAGGGTTAGGGTTAGGGTTAGGGTTAGGGTTAGGGTTAGGGTTAGGGTTAGGGTTAGGGTTAGGGTTAGGGTTAGGGTTAGGGTTAGGGTTAGGGTTAGGGTTAGGGTTAGGGTTAGGGTTAGGGTTAGGGTTAGGGTTAGGGTTAGGGTTAGGGTTAGGGTTAGGGTTAGGGTTAGGGTTAGGGTTAGGGTTAGGGTTAGGGTTAGGGTTAGGGTTAGGGTTAGGGTTAGGGTTAGGGTTAGGGTTAGGGTTAGGGTTAGGGTTAGGGTTAGGGTTAGGGTTAGGGTTAGGGTTAGGGTTAGGGTTAGGGTTAGGGTTAGGGTTAGGGTTAGGGTTAGGGTTAGGGTTAGGGTTAGGGTTAGGGTTAGGGTTAGGGTTAGGGTTAGGGTTAGGGTTAGGGTTAGGGTTAGGGTTAGGGTTAGGGTTAGGGTTAGGGTTAGGGTTAGGGTTAGGGTTAGGGTTAGGGTTAGGGTTAGGGTTAGGGTTAGGGTTAGGGTTAGGGTTAGGGTTAGGGTTAGGGTTAGGGTTAGGGTTAGGGTTAGGGTTAGGGTTAGGGTTAGGGTTAGGGTTAGGGTTAGGGTTAGGGTTAGGGTTAGGGTTAGGGTTAGGGTTAGGGTTAGGGTTAGGGTTAGGGTTAGGGTTAGGGTTAGGGTTAGGGTTAGGGTTAGGGTTAGGGTTAGGGTTAGGGTTAGGGTTAGGGTTAGGGTTAGGGTTAGGGTTAGGGTTAGGGTTAGGGTTAGGGTTAGGGTTAGGGTTAGGGTTAGGGTTAGGGTTAGGGTTAGGGTTAGGGTTAGGGTTAGGGTTAGGGTTAGGGTTAGGGTTAGGGTTAGGGTTAGGGTTAGGGTTAGGGTTAGGGTTAGGGTTAGGGTTAGGGTTAGGGTTAGGGTTAGGGTTAGGGTTAGGGTTAGGGTTAGGGTTAGGGTTAGGGTTAGGGTTAGGGTTAGGGTTAGGGTTAGGGTTAGGGTTAGGGTTAGGGTTAGGGTTAGGGTTAGGGTTAGGGTTAGGGTTAGGGTTAGGGTTAGGGTTAGGGTTAGGGTTAGGGTTAGGGTTAGGGTTAGGGTTAGGGTTAGGGTTAGGGTTAGGGTTAGGGTTAGGGTTAGGGTTAGGGTTAGGGTTAGGGTTAGGGTTAGGGTTAGGGTTAGGGTTAGGGTTAGGGTTAGGGTTAGGGTTAGGGTTAGGGTTAGGGTTAGGGTTAGGGTTAGGGTTAGGGTTAGGGTTAGGGTTAGGGTTAGGGTTAGGGTTAGGGTTAGGGTTAGGGTTAGGGTTAGGGTTAGGGTTAGGGTTAGGGTTAGGGTTAGGGTTAGGGTTAGGGTTAGGGTTAGGGTTAGGGTTAGGGTTAGGGTTAGGGTTAGGGTTAGGGTTAGGGTTAGGGTTAGGGTTAGGGTTAGGGTTAGGGTTAGGGTTAGGGTTAGGGTTAGGGTTAGGGTTAGGGTTAGGGTTAGGGTTAGGGTTAGGGTTAGGGTTAGGGTTAGGGTTAGGGTTAGGGTTAGGTTAGGGTTAGGGTTAGGGTTAGGGTTAGG